>NW_027185715.1:5041236-5066834 GCF_028583685.1 Petaurus breviceps papuanus | reverse complement strand
GAAGGAAGGAAGGAAGGAAGGAAGGAAGGAAGGAAGGAAGGAAGGAAAGGAAGGAAGGAAGGAATGAGGGGGAAAAAAGGAAAGAAAAGGGGACAAAAAGCTTCCTAACAATTATAGATGTTCCAAAGTGGAACACACAGGTTTTGGATGTAGTCGGGCTATTATTGTCAGCTAGAAAATTTCAGGTAGAATCTGTATAATTATTTGTTAGGGATATTGAAAATGGGAATCTTGTTTGAGTATGTGATGACAAGGACAACCTCTGGAGTCCTTTCCTACTTTATTATCCTGTGATTTTACATCTTGGGTTCAAGTCTTATTTCTGATTTTAGTCATCACTCAAACTTTCTGAGCTTCAGTTTTACCTTCTGTAAAATGGACCTATCATACTATCTACCTCCTAGAACTGCTGTGAGAACCAAATGTATTAGATAATGTATATAATACACCCTAAAACCAAAACATAGTCCATAAATGTAAGCTCTGACTATGCAAGAATTTTTCTACCTTAGCAGCCAAGCACTGTTTGTATTATCGTCATATATTCCTGGTATCCTATTGTCTCCCATTACCTCATCCCCCCAGAGGGAATGAACACTAAAATGCATTTAGACATCTTTATGGCTACTCTTTTTTCCTTGTGGTTTGATGTTAATAAGCACAACTCAGCAGTGCCCCTGATGAAATTCTGAGAAGAGGGTAAATGTGACATAAATACATGGATTGTAGAGAGCAAAGAGAAGAAAAAAACAACCTGAAAATGGATAGAGAAGTGACAAAGAATAGTTTAAGATTCTATGCATTTCTCTGTATTTGGAGTTATGATTTTTGTACTGAACTGAACGTGGGAAACTAAAAAAAACCCTCTGAAAAACTTAACTGCAATTTTCTTTATCCTGCTCATACAAAGGGTCTATGAGGACAGATGGGTCTTTTTCCTAATGTTATTTGAATAACCATTTTTTCACCTCTGTCTTTTAAATGTTGCTGAGTGTTCTCATAACTGCTGGGGCCAGTTTCTATAAACCTCACCTCCTTGGTGGCACCCAAGCAGCACCTGCATGAGTTTCATAATGCCCTAAAGAGACAATGGGGGAGCAGTTATAAAGATAAAGCAGGTGTTTCACATGGAGGCTGTGAGTATTACGTATATTCCTGTCTCATCCCTGCCAAGGCAATGTCCTAACCAGTTGCACAATATAGCACATGCCACCTGCAAGCTGTTTACCCGAGGATTACATTTCACCTGATAACAAGCTAAAAAACACAGCTTCCTTTGTCATCACTACATGGCTTGCCTGAATGCTCTGTTGGAGTTGTTTTTTTTGGGGGGCGTCAAATGACTAGTGACATAAATTAGTTTACTTCTCCCTGTAACTCCCCTGCCCTGGCAGCACTGCCACTTTCCCTTCCTGAGCCTACCTTTGGAAGTCAAATAAAAAAATACAGAACTTTAAAGTATTATTACCTTTCAAAAACATTAATCTAGATTTCATTTCTAGAATCATTGCATGATAGTAAGCAAGATCTAACTAAAAGATCTATTTTTAAAAAGTGCAACCACCACCTTCCCTTTGTACTCAGCTGAAATAAAAGTTAGACACAGAAGATAATGAAAACACTTGAGAAAAACAGGACACGATAAGATCTATGAAGAATGCTGAACATGAAAACACTACATTCTTCCTTCACCTCTTATGCCGATTAACAAGGTAAAAATTATGAGTAGACATTCAACAAACAGAGATCGAATGAGAGTATCATGTCTAGTAATGATAATTGCATGTTAGGGCATCTTTTTTATTAACAGATAAGAACCCAAGGATGGTGACATTAATTAGAGAGAATTTCAACTATTGTTCAATTGAGAAGCAATGTGGTGTAGTGGTGGGAAGGATACTGGAATTAGGAAAATGGAGTTCAAATCTCCCATACTGAGTAGGCATGTGACCCAGGCTAATTGTCTTTACTTCTAGGAAATCAAATTTTCCAATATACAAAATGTGAATAATACTTTTACTAGCTATCCTCTAATTCTCCTATAGATCAATCTAAAACAAAGGATTGGTTTCCATATCAAATTAGATAATTTATATAAAGATCTCTGTAATCATTAGGAGATATGTACATTTGAAGGATCCTTCACAGTGGATAGAGTTACAAACATGTGGTTCAAGTCCAGTCCCTGAGACATAAAACCTCAGTGTCCATATTACTGAACCAATCAGTGCTCCATACAATTCTCAAAGCCTATAATATATAGAAGACTTGCTGTTGTCCATTGGTGGAAAACATTTCCATTCTGAGAGCTGCAAAATTGCTGAAGCCATTCCCTTCAAACCTCCCAAATGAACCCAGTGTCATTATTGTCTATATTGTGTTCTTTGGTGACTCAGGCTCCCAATAACCTTCAGGCACAATTTGCAATGAATCCCATCTTACCCAGTAGATAGCATGCCTTACTCCTTTAAGGGTCAGAAAGGAAAAGAATACACAATCACACACACAAAATAAAAGGTCCTTCAGCAGTATTAGCAATAAGATTAAGATACCACACACAGGGGAAGGTATAGGGGAGGCAATCTACCAAGTTTATAGGAGCAATAGTATCTCCTAGGTTCGGTATTCCAGTCAATGACTAACTTGGTTAAAGAACCCCAAGGCAAAGCTTATTTCTTAAAGAGCAAATAACGGATAAGGTTTTTTTTTTTGATGTTTACTAAGGTTTCTCACTAGTCTCTTTTGAAATGTATGTACCCTATTGATTCACATCCCTGTATTCTCTCTCAGATAGCCTTCTCAAGAAATATAGATTCATAGAATAGTATATTTGTGCACAAAAAAGTAGGCAAGGCCTCAGGAAAACATCATGGGGCACTGATAATAGTATCAGTGTCTGAACATTCATTTGAGGGGAGGAGGTTATCAGAAGCTAAATTTCTCCACAAAACAGAATCTTAATAATAGGATTCTTTTTTTGAATTAATTTGTCTTTAGTTTTCAACATTCATTTTTTTTAAATTTTGAGTTCCAAATTTCTCCCCTTTTCTACTCTCCCCCCTCCTCAAGATGGCATGAAATCTGATATGCTATATGTGTGAAATCACATTAAACATGTTTCCACATTAGTCATGTTGTGAAAGAAGAATCAGAACAAAAGAGGAAAACCACAACAAGGAAAAAAAAAACAGGAAAATAAAAAATAATATGCTTTAATCTGCATTCTGATCTCTTAGTTCTTTCTCTGGATTTGGATAGTAGTTTCCATGTTGAGTCTTTTGGAATTGTCTTAGATCATTGCATTACTGTGAAGAGCTAAGTCTATCAAAGTTGGTCATCACACAATGTTGTTGTTACTGTGTAAAATTTTCTGATTCTACTCACTTAACTCCGCAACAGTTAATGCAGATCTTTCTGAAATCCACAATCCATTCCATTTCATTCATATTCTACAAGTTGTCCAGTCATTCTCCAAATGATGGGCATTCCCTCAATTTCCAACTTTTGCTGCCACCACAAAAGCTGCTATCAGTATTTTTGTACATGTGGGTCCTTTTCACTATTTTGTTATTTCTTTGGAATGTAGACCTAGTATTGGTATTATGGGATCAAAGGATATGCACAGTTTTATAGCGCTTTGGGCATAGCTCCAAATTTCATCCAGAGAAAGCATTGATAAGTAGAAGTATATATAGAATAATTTTACACATAAATGTGTGTATACACATATACACATCTATACATATATACAAATAGATACATATATGAGCGTGTCTAATGGTGGCCATATCTAGGGTGGACGGGGGAAGAGAAAGAAAAAAAGAAATTTACATGATAATTTTTCTGTATGTTTGAAATGAACAGTAACTTGGCCATAGCAGATTTGCAGTTTCATCTTTTTATTGTATTATGTTGTGGAAATATTTTGCCATTTCATAAATTTAAATTTAAAAAAAAAATCTTTGAATTAAATAATTTTTATTCAAAATAAATAAAAGAAATACATACAAAATAAATAAAATCAGATTTTAATAGCTTGAAATAAGGCTGGGAAAATGAGGCATTGTGGGCAATGAAAGAAGGGAAGTAGAAAATCAATTACTTCTCTTACTTAAAGTAAGAAATTTAAAGTCATTTATGATATAAGAGATTTGTGGGGGATGTTCTCAATTTCTTTTTCTCTTTGTTTCTTATTCTACATTGTCTTCAGTCTTCTGATCAAGTAGTCCCTTGAAAATGACCAGTATGTCTCAGAGAAGTACTGAAAAAATATATCTCCTTTCTCTCTTTGCATAGTGGTATAGGTTTAGAGTCTTACATAAATATTTGATCAGACAGAGTTGAGGCATTAATCAATTTTGCTGATTTTTTTCTTTATTTTTTTAACAAGAAATGACTTGCTGAATTTTAGAAGCAAATTCGGAAATTAAGGTAATATATAAGCAAGATTTGTCCATAAAAATTAGATGTTTAAAATCCTATAAGTTATGCCACCATCAAATAATTGGTTATCATCATGACAAAGTTATACTGAAAAATGTGAAAGTTGAAGACTTGAAGAAGTATGCTTGTTCCTTTCACTTCCCAAAGTAATGTTATGCTTATCATAGTGATGTCTATAAAGTTATTCATCTTGCTAAAGGAGAAAAAGAATGAGAGAAAGACATTCTAATGCTGCGGAATTTCAGGTTTTGTGAAATTAGCGGAAAACATTGTATAAGCCAACACGAGCTTGTCTCTCCATGCCTTGGAGACCTCTGACCTAAATCCTTACATTATGTGAGACTAGAGATATCTTTTAAGATTACCTAGAAACTTAAGCTGGAATAAAATGCAGCTTCACATTTTAATTAAGAAGTTATATATAGTAGGTCACATTCCAGTTTCATACTGTGCACTTATGTCTGTATACGATTGATAGCCTGAGTTAGAGTCACTTATTTGGAAAATGAAGAAGAGGACATAAGAAGAAAAGTTATACATGGTCTACATTGTAGAACTATAATATTTAAAAATAAATCTTTAATATTCCAAGGTATCAGTGATCTCCCCCCACTCATGATACTAATATTGACCTTTCTATTGATATAAATTAATTAATATTGGTCTATGTATAATTATTTCTTGGGGGTACATACCAAATGCATCCTATAAGACTGTTATTTACATCCTCCCAGAATATCACCATAATGGGCCTACCCAATGTGCTGGAGGCTTTCCTCTAGGTCTTTTTTATGTTTTAGAGACACCACTTCAGCCCTTGAGAATTTCCATCTGTTCTCCCTCATTCTTGCTACATGGTCAGGCCAACTACATTTCTGATCATCCATCTGCTGATTAATATATTTTATAACATTTCTTGAAATGAAGTAATTAATAATATGTTGAAACTCATTTACTCCCACCAATATATCATTCAATTGCTTTTTGGCAATTTTAATTTTCCACAATTTTAATTCTTCAGAGACTGTGATGTTCCTTTTCCTAGAATTAATTTCTTCCTCACTTCTACCTCTTAGAATTCCCATTTCCCTTAAAAATTCAATTTAAGTGCTAAATTTTGCACAAGACCTTTCCTGATTGCCTGTGCCCACCTGTTATTTCTGCTATATCCTCAAAATTATTTTCAATGTCTTTAATATTTCAATACATTTGTCCTTGTAGTTTTCTCCTAGTAAAATGTTGTGGTAGCAACCACACTTGCATACTCAGGATGGGTGCTAGAATGGGTTCTTATATCTGTTTTACTAGGAAAGATATTCAAGAGGTCAGAATTTTTTTTAATTACTTTCATTAGTTGAGGGGAAAAATCAGCACCCTGAACTTCAGAGAAAATCCAGACAAAGAAAATAGAGACAATATAAGCAGAGAAATAAAGAACAACAGACAGGGTTTCTGTCTAAAAAATTAGCACAGATCAACAGACAGATCCAACTGTTTGACTGAGGCAATACATATATAGTTACCAAAGAGAGCAGTTCCAACATCTGGGTTTTTCAAAGCCAGGGAGGTCCTTAACAGCTACTCAGGGGCTCATCTGGTCAAATCACAGGAACATTTTTCCAATGAGTGAGCCCCAAAGCAAAATGTTAACATCAGAGTATATATACAGTTCTTCAGGATCAGAGGGCAAAACAATCCTCATGACCAACTGCCAAATTACAAAGTAACAAAGGGCCTTCCTGAAAAACAAGCCTCTCCTAATAAAGTTTTAATCAAGTTTCCCTTAATGGGTTCCTCCTGAGGCCTATTAATGGGCAGGGAAGATCTTACATGCCATTAACATTACAGATATAAGCTCCCTGAAGGCAGGAACTATTTCATTTTTTTTTCTGTGCATTGTCAGTGCCTAACATGGTGCCTGGCCTAGTAGTAATGTCTTGGGAGGAAAATGAATTAATTTTGGCATCCCATCATTTGCAGGAATTTAACACCAATGAAATCAAATTGGTATTAAGATTTTTGTTTTTGGTATCAGTGTATGGATTGAGATCATTGAAAGTCCTGTACAATTTCTAAAATGCAGTCCAGTCTATTATCTTCCTTCTATTCATTCTTCAATGGGTGTCCTATAAATATTTAATGGTCACCTATATCAGACCTGCACAACTTGTAAATTTCTTTGGTCTGCATATAAGCAACAGACAGTCTGACAATGGTTGATTGCCAAAGATCTTGTAACAGGTAAGACTTGGAGTAGTAATAACAAGCCCCTTTCCAAAAAATATACACACATACACAGCATAGAGTTATTAGTTATTGTCCTTCGTTCTCAAGGAAGAACAAAAGGACATCACTATGTTGGGATCAAGGTTCTGTGTGTCTGACTGTGGCTGATCAGACCAGTAAGACCTCAGAAGACTCTACGACAGTCTGGTGTGTACTGAGGCCTTGTGGGGTGTTTCTGCATATCCCTGGGGCTACCCTGAAGCACATGGAGATCTGGCTGCTGGAGGGGGCCGGTTTGCCCAGGGTTAGAATGAAGCAGTGCTGTTTCTCCGAGCTGGAGTCTGCCAGTTCTCCTGGCTACATTAAGGCACATGGGGAATCCTGGTATTGGTGTTTACTCACCCACATTGGAGCTCAAGTTCTACTGCTCTTTTGTTGAGGTGGGACTTGCTGCTGCCTTGCTGGCATGCTCCATCTCTTATTCTCAGTGACATGGATCTTTCTTGCAGATCCTCTTAGTCTCCCTGGCTAAAAGACCACTCCACCCTGTCTATCTGATGGCTTTGCTGTTGCAGAATTTGTTTCTGGGTGCTATTTTATAGTTGTTTTGAAGGTGAATATGGGAAACCTACATCAATTTACTGCTTACACCACTATCTTGGCGTCAAGAAATTTCCCTTTTTTCAATTAAATTATATTTTTAAAATAATCAACAAAAAATAAAATATGAATTATTGTATTCTTTTGGTTTTTTTCTTTCTTTTAAATTTATTTATTTATTTTTAGTTTTCAACATTAATTTCCACAAGATTTTGAGTTACAAATTTTCTCCCCTACCCCCCAATCCAAAAGAGCAAGCGTACTGAATACTCATTTCCCCAATCTGTTCTCTCTTATATACTCTCCCATCCCCCCTAACTTTCTAGTATGGCAAGATGGATTTCTATACCCCAGTGCCTGTATATCTTATTTCGCAGTTGCATGTAAAAAATATTTTTTTAACATTTGTTTTTAAAACTTTGATTTCCAGATTCTTTTCATTCTTCTCTTCTCACCCACCCCCACTTGGAAAACAAGCAATTCAATATAGGTTGTACATGTGTAGTTAGACAAAACATTTCCATAGTAATTATATTGTGAAAGACTAACTATATTTCCCTCCATCCTATCCCTCCCACCACTGACTCTATTTTCTACTCTTTCCCTGTCCCTTTTCAAAAGTGTTGCTTCTAACTACCCTCTCCCCCAATCGACCCTCCCTTCTATCATCCCCCCTCTTATCCTCTTCCCCCTTACTTTCCTGTAGGGTAAGATACCCAAATGAGTGTACACGTTATTCACTTTTTAAGCCAAATTCAATGAGAGTAAGTTTGACCCATTCCCTTTCACCTTCCTGCTCTTCCCCTCCATTGTTACAGTTTTCTCTTGCCTCTTTTATATGAGATAATTTACTCTATTCTATGTCTCCATTTCTCCTCCAAAAATATTCCTATCTCACCTCTTAATTTTATTTTTTAGATATCATCCCTTCCTATTCAACTCATCTTGTGCACTCTCTCTATGAATACATATACACACACTCAAATATATTTATATACACATACACCCTTCTGTACATATGTATGTATACATGTATATAAATATGTATTCTCTTCAACTATCCTCATACTGAGAAAAGCCTTATGAGTTACAAATATTGTCTTTCCATGTAGGAATGTAAATAGTTCAACTTTGATAAGTTCCTTATGATTTCTTTTTCTTGTTTGCCTTCTCATACATCTCTTGCTTCTTTTATTTGAAAGTCAATTTTCTGTTCAGCTCTGGGTTTTTCAGCAAGAATTCTTGAAAATCCTCTATTTCATTAAATGACCATATTTTCCCCTGAAGCATTATGCTCAGTTTCGCTGAGTAGATAATTCATGGTTTTAATGCTAGCTCCTTGGACCTCTGGAATATCATATTCCAAGTCCTTTGATTCCTTAATGTAGAAGCTGCTAGATCCTATGTTACCCTGATTGGGTTTCCACAGTACTCATGTTTTTTTTTTATTTCCTGACTACTTGTAATATTTTCTCATTGACTTGGGAACTCTGAAATTTGGCTATAATATTCCTAGGAGTTTTCTTTTGGGGATCTTTTTCAAGAAGTGAGCAGTGAATTCTTTCAATTTCTATTTTGCCCTCTTGTTCTATGATGTCAAGGCAATTTTCCTTGAAAATTTCTTGAAGGATGATTCTAGGCTCTCTTTTTGATTGTGGCTTTCAGGTAGCCCAATAATTTTTAAATTATCTCTCCTGGATCTATTTTTCAGGTTAGTGGTTTTTCCAATGAGATATTTCACATTGCCTTCTATTTTTTTTTTCATTTTTTTGGATCTATTTTATAATATCTTGATTTCTCATAAAGTCATTACCTTCCATTTGCTCCAATCTAATTGTGAAGGAATTATTCTCTTCAGTGAGTTTTTGAAATTCTTATTCCTTCTGGGCAATTCAGCTGTTTAAAGCATTCTTCTTCCCATAGACCTTTTGGGCTGCTTTTGACATTTGAGTTAGTCTATTTTCAAGGTGTAATGTCTCCTTTAGCAGGCCGTTGACTCACTTTCCATGATTTTCTTGCATCATTCTCATTTCTCTTCCCAATTTTTCCTCCTCTTAGTTGATTTTCATAATCCTTCCTGAGCTCCTCCATTACCTGTAACCAATTCATATATCTTGGAAGCTTTTGATGTAAGAATTTTGAGTTTGTTGCTTCTTCTGGTTCCATGTTTTGATCCTCTTTGTCCCCCCAAAAAGATTCTATCGTCTGATTGCCCTTCCTCTGTGTGCTCATCTTGCCAGCCAATTACTTGACTTTTGAGCTCTTTGCCATGGTAGAACTCTCTTCCAGAGTAGAGAGGGCTATGTCCCAAATTGCTAGGGTTTTCACAGCTGTTGTCAGAGCTATGAGAAGGGAGTCCTTTCTGTAGTCACGACAAGCTCTGCCATGCTCCTCATCCCACAACTACCACCCAAGATTGTGACCTAGATCCAAGCAGGTGAAAGCAAGAGTGATTACCCTCTGAATGGTCATTTGGTCCCATAAATTCTGCAGGCCAGGAGCTCCAGAGGCAGCTAGCAAGCAGCAACTTCAGCTGCCACACAGCCTCCACCTCTGTCTTCCCAGGGGCAGGGGCCAGATTGTGCTCTTCTCTCATCCAGTTCCAACAGAGTTCTATACTGACCTTTTACTTTCTCTTTGGCATTTATGGGTTGAGAAGTCTGGAAACCTCCACAGCTGCAGATGATTCACTCTTCTGAAGTCTGTTCCAACCTGTCTGGGCTGCTCTTCTGGGCCAGCATGACTTAGGCTGGACTGTGCTAGACTCCCAGCCCAGTGCAATAGACCCTTCTTGTCAGCCTGCCAGGCTGCCTTCAGTGGGAGAGTTGTTTCTCTTTGTCATTTCGTGGTTCTATAGCTTTAAATTTTGTTTAGAATCATTTTTATGGGTATTGGAAGTGGTTGGAGTGGAAGCTCAATCAAGTTCCTGCTTTTATTCCACCATCTTGGCTCTGCCCTTGAATTGTTGTATTCTCTGCACTTCTCAACCATTGACATATGTATCAAGGTATGACCTCCTAAACAGGCAATACTCTCAGTCAACAATGGGAAGGTGATGCTGAAGTGGTAATCAAGAAAGGCTTTCTATACCTTCAAACAAATTAGGATCAAATACCTCATGGATATAAAATCAAGAAGTTAAACTCCAGAGGTTGTAGTAGTAGCCTGGTTTCCCTTTAATGGATCACCATTGAATTTTTGCCTTTCAAAATTGAATTCATCTGTACCTACCTTGATTTTGGGTTCTGGAAAGAGTCAACTGACAAACAAGCAGAAACTTAACATGAGGCAACCACTTAAATGTGTGTTTTTTCCTCATATATCTATCTAAGAATTTTTGGCAAGAAAACACTTTTTATTCTATTCTTCACATCCCTGCCCTCAACTTTTAGATCTTGTGAAATCAAATCTTGTTCATATTATTTTGCAATGTAAAACAATGCATAACTTAAAGATATGCTGAATACACTAAAAGGAGGGGATTTGGATTCTGGCCTATTCCTAAAAGGTCTTGTTCTCAACTATCTACTATCTTTTGTGCCTAAATGGATCTGTGGGTTTGAAAATGTGCCAATGATAATGCAAGGCCATAGCCTTGCTCTCATCATCAAATTTAACTCCCGTCCATATCCTCCCATAAATTCTTCCAAAAGAGTGCATCCTATTTATATTTCTTACATTTCTTTTGATATTTCATGAATACTGTGACACATATGAACAGTCTATCAGTTACTCTCACAATATATTATTACTTCAACTTCTCTTCCTGTCAAATATCTTTCTTATCACATCCTTTATATTGCTTTATTATTATTATTATTGGATGACAATGTGTTTCATATAATAATTTGTCATTTGAGTGACATTTAACTATAATCTTCAAAGACTGTGGTATTCCATGATTCATCATCATACAACTTCTTAATTGTTGATTAAAATTAATTGTTGACTACATGATGAGTATCTGTTTCAGTGGGAAGCTTGGAATAATTAAAATCATTCAAATAATTTCTTCAAAGCAATCTAATTCACTTTCCTCCTCTTGTTCAATTCTTTGACAAACATTTGCCCAAAATATATGTATTGATGGACCAACTCTGTGGATTATCAATGTAAATTGTATGTCGTAGTCTGGACAACAGACTCTCTTCAGCCGCTTCATTTTTCCCATGGTGGACAGTTAGTTCATATATAAGGATCCTTAAAACATGTAACACCACCTATAACTTCAAATGATTACTTTCTAATTATTAATTCCAAATGAGGCATAAAACAGGGAGCTGACAAGTATTTGCTACCAGAAAGGAAAAAAAAATCATCCCTGAGTCCATTGGGAAAAGAAGATTATAATTGGTAAGGTCCATCAGGTTCACAAAACATGTAAAAGTCCATCCTTTTACAAATGATACTTAACAGTTAACCTTGACTCTCAGAATATTGTAGATTCTCCTTGATGATATAGACATTATTTTTAAAAGTCTAATATTATTAAGAATTTAATTGATAAGGGAAATTAAAAATGAGACTTTTTTTAAGATGAAAAGGCTTTCAAGAGTCAAAATAATGAATCTTATGTGAAAGAATATTTTATTATGAAGGAGGATGTGAAAATTACCTTCAAATTATACAGTATTGTCAGTTCCCCTTATGGCTTGACTTAGTCCTTATTAAAACTTGAGATTTCACTCTTGTATCAGTCACAATTATACTATAATATTTCCCAGTTTTTCCTTTAGAAAATTAGAGACCAAACATCTATCAAATTGAACCTCTAACTCCAGTCCACATCTAAATTCATTTACTCTTCAGGATACAATAAAGTTGTATTGTATATATAGGAATTCATAGAAAATTATATATATGTAAATTATATATGGTATAATATATTTATATATAAATTGTACATACACACATATGTGTTTGTATGTGTATGTATATATGTGTGTTTATCTATACACAAACACATATATGCTTGAGTATGTGTGTATTCTTAAAATTCTTGAAATTCATATTTACCTTCTGCCAGTTATAAAATCATTGCAGTTCTTTGCTGGTCTTACATGAAAGGTAATAATTGAAACTATCCGTGGCAGAGCTAAAAATAAAACATTTTAGAGGGCTCTTTTTGATTATTTTTTTCCTTGGTATCATTTGCAATTTTTGTGATTCTCCCTTTGAGGTAGAGATTACACTCATTCTACCAAATAAGGTGGAGCCCAATCCAATGAATGATGCATCTTTACTAAAAAGTAACAACTCTTTTTCATCTGCTGCTGCATTAGGTCCTGACAACAGTGAATGTTATCATAATCTTTGAACCCTAGGAGCTTATAAATTCAGACTTCCTGACAGAAACTAAAGGATGAAATGCAGACAACAGCAGATAATCATTTCTAGTAATAACATTCTATATGCACAATCATAAATATTTTTATTCCTGTATATCAGATTCAATCTTATTTTTTTTCTCTGACAGCTATTAGATTATCACAATAGTTTCTAATAATTACTGGTTTTTATAGAATATAAAGATGAACATAATATAAATATTGGCATGGTTAAATAGTTAGATAATTAAACATCCTTCTTCCAGAGTTTGATATCATTCTTTAATTATAAAGAGCTCTGTAGTTCAACATTTAAAGGGATCTGTGGACTCATTGGTATGGATAATATCTACAGTGGTGTATATCACTATTCTACCAGTCATCCTTTAGTATTCATTACATTTTTTATACTTGCCTTCTGTATGTAAGAGTGATCAGGAGATTTTTGGTTGGTACTCTGAAACAAAGACTTCTGTAAATAGGACAAATGTTGCTTAAATTTGTTAATTTGAAAACAGTATTTGAAATAATATAGGGAAAAATTTCATTTAGTAGCAATTTAATATAGGGATTTTCAAAATAAATGTTGATTTTCTATAATGTCACACTCTAAAGTTTAATCTTGAAGTGCAAATGATGCTGGGAACTCTAAGGCTCAGTCAATGAATTATTAACTTGGACATTTTGTTCTCATGTTTGATTTTTCATGACTCCATTTTTGGTTTTCTTCCAAAGATACTGGAGTGGTTTGCCATTTCCCTCTCCAGTTCATTTTACAGATGAGAAAACTGAGGCAAACAGGGTTAAATGACTTGCCCAGGGTTATGCAGTTACTAAGCGTCTGCAGCCTTGACTCCAGACCTGGTGATCTAACCACAGTGCTACCTAGCTGCCAGAAAGAACCTAAGAAACCATCCAACATCCTCACTTTACAGAAGTAGGAATGGATGCTAATAAAATTTACATGACTTGCCTAGGATCACAAAGTAATTCCATGTTAATGGCAGGTTTTGATGCCAGGTCTTCCTGACTTGAGGTTCAATGCTTTATACACTACTTTCCTCTGCTTCTTATAAACTACTAAGAATATTCACACTTACTTCAAGGAGAGAACAAGAAATTGCAGGGGTCAAGGTGAGTAATAACAGCTCTCTAAAAGAAAATTTTCTATATTTCTAATCTTGAGAAGCCTCATTGTCATTGTGGAAGTCATATCATCAGCTATTTGGGACCAAGAACCAAGCTAATAAATTAGAATTTTGGAAAAAGATGAAGAGTAGTCAAAACATAGATTTAAAGTTAAAATATTTATGGTAAAAATAGAAAATGGGGGGAAAAGACATTGACATTGATTAGGAAAATTTCCTATTAAACTTGGAAGTTTAAAAGTTATCAGTTATTCAGTCAACAAGCATTGAGTGCCTACTATTATCTAGGCATTGTTTTAAATACTAATAATGGATGGAAGGAAGGATGGAAAGGAGGGAGGGAGGAAGAAATAGACAGAAAGAGAAAGAAAGAAAAAGAAAGAAAGAAAGAAAGAAAGAAAGAAAGAAAGAAAGAAAGAAAGAAAGAAAGAGAGAGAGAAAGAGAGAGAAAGAAAGAGAGAGAAAGAAAGAAAGAAAGAAAGAAAGAAAGAAAGAAAGAAAGAAAGAAAGAAAGAAAGAAAGAAAGAAAGAAAGAAAGAAAGAAAGAAAGAAAGAAAGAAAGAAAGAAAGAAAGGAGAGGGAGACAGGGAGGGAAGAAGGAGGGAAGGAAGGCAAAAAGAAAAGAAAGAGAAAGTTAGGTTTCTATTTTCAATGAACTCACAGTCTAATGGAAGAGGGAAATGGAAATATTTAAATTTAAATAAGAAAGGATAAATTGTAAATGATCAAAAAAGTTTTTGCACTGACATTAACGGGAGTCAGCAAATGTTTTTGTTTTGGGTTGGTTGGTTGGTTACTTTTTTTGCATTTTATTTTTCCCTAGTTACATGTAAAAACAATTTTTAACAATCATATTTAAAACTTTGAGTTCCAACTTTTATCCCTTCCTCCCTTTTTAAACCTTCTCATTGAGAAGACAAGCAATTAGTATAGGTTATACATGTGTAAGTCCTGCAAAACTTTTCCATTAAGAGCAATGTTGTGAAAGGAAGCAAAGACCAAAAAAAAATTCCTCAAGAAAAATAAAGAAAGTTAGAAAAAGGAATGTATCAACTGTTATTCAGACACCTTCACTTCTTTCTCTGGGTGGTAGATAGCATTTTTCATCATAAGTCCTTCAGAGTTATCTTGGATCATTGTATTGCCAAAAATAGCTAAGTCATTCACAGCTGAGCATCACATATTGTTGCTGTTATTTTGTAGACAGTACATTTCACTTTGCAAAAGCTCATGTAAATCTTTCAAGTTTTTTCTGAGAGCATTCAGCTCATCATTTCTTATAGCACAATAGTATTTCATCATAATTGCATACCACAATTTGTTCAGACATTCCCCAATTGATAGGTATCCCCTCGATTTCCAATTTTTTGCCTACACTAAAAGATTTACTATAAACATTTTTGTACATCTAGGTCGATTTTTTGTTTTTATCTATTTTTGGGAAACAGACCTAGTAGTGATATTTCTAGGTAAAAGAGTATACATGGTTTTATAGCATTTGGGGCATAGTTCCAAATTGCTGTACCAAATAATTGAATCAGTTCACAACTCCACCAATAGCACATTAATGTCTCTTTTGTTTGTTTGCTTTTTATTGTTATTTTTCCCCCACATTCCCTCCAACACTGGTCATTTTCCTTTTCTGTCCTATAAGTTAATCCAATAGGTATGTGGTAGTACCACAGAATTGTTTTAATTTGCATTTCTCCAATTAACAGTGAGAACACTATTTTAAATATGGTTATAGGTAGCATTGATTACTTAATATGAAAACAATTCATATATTTCTTTTATAATTTATCAACTGGGAAATGCTTCTTAATTTTTATAAATTTGACTCAGTTCTCTATGTGTCTCAGAAATGAGGCCTTTATCAGAGAAATTTGCTTCATTTTTTTTTTACAGTTACAATTGCTAACTGTATTTCCCTCCATTCTATCCATTCATCTCTATTCTATTCTTTCTCCTTTCACCCTGTCCCCCTTCAAAAGTGTTTTGCTTCTAACTACCCCTTTCTCCAATTTGTTCTCCCTTTTATCACCCCCCTTATATTATCCTCCCTTCCCCCCCTGCTTTCTTGTAGGGCAAGATAGATTTCAATATCCAACTCAATGTGTATGTTATGCATTCTTTGAGGTAATTCTGATGAGGGTACAGTTCACTCACTCATCCTCACCTCCTCCCTTCCCCTCCATTAGAAAACTTTTTTCCCTCTTTTATGTGAGATAATTTACCTCATTCTACCTCTACTTTTCCCTTTTTCCCACTATATTCCTCTCTCACCTGTCAATTTTATTTTTTTAAATATATATCATCTCCTCATATCCAGCTCACACTTGGGCCCTCCATCTATATATACTCCTAACTTCCCCAATAGTGAGAAAGTTCTTATGGGTTACAACTATAATCGTCCCATGAAGTAATATAAGTAGTTTAACCTTATTAAGGCCCTTATGATTTCCCTTTCCTGTTTATTTTTTTTATGCTTATCTTGAGTCTTGTATTTGAAAGTCAAATTTTCTATTCAGTTCTGTTCTTTTCATCAACAATGCTTGAAAGTCTTCTATTTCATTGAACATCTATTTTCCCCCTGAAGGATTATATTCAGTTCTGGTGGGTGATTATAATCCTAGCTCTTTTGCCCTCTGGAATTTCATATTCCAAGACCTCTGATCCTTTCATGTAGAAGCTACTAAATCTTGTGTTATCCTGACTGTGGCTTTATTGTGATTGAATTGCTTCTTTCTGGTTACTTGCAATATTTTGTCCTTGAGTTGGGATACCTTTGATAATTTGTTTAAAGATGATGTCTAGGCTCTTTTTTTGATCATGGCTTTCAGGAAAAAAAAATAGGGAAAAGAAAATTTAAAAAAATAACTAAAACAAAACAAATTGCCGACTCCCCTTAATGCTAGTGTAAAATCTCTGTTGATGATTTACAATTTATCCTCTCTATGTATTATTTATACATAAATGTTTGCATATTGATTGATAAATGTTTGCATATGAACGGACTTCATTGAAAACAGAAACCTTTCACTCTTTCTGTTATTTTCTTCCTTCCTTCCTTCCACTTTTCTTTCCCTTCTTCTTTCCTTCACTCCTTCCTTCCTAAAATATTTTTTAATCATCTCTCCTGGATATATTTTCCAGATAATGTTTTCCCCAATAAGATGTTTCACATTGTCAATTTTTTGCATCCTTTTGGTTTTGTTTTATTATTTCTTGATGTATCTTAAAGTCATTAGTTTCCATTTGCTCAATCCTATTTTTAATGTATTATTTTCTGTATTACTATTATTGCGATTATTTATTTATTTATTATTTTCCTCAGTGAGCTTTTTACCTCCTTTTCCATTTGGTCAATTGTTCTTTTTAAGGAGTTGTTTTTTTTTTCCTCCGGTGAATTTTTGTGACTCTTTTTCCGTTGGCCCCATTCTGCTTTTTAAGGCATTCTTCTCCTCCCTGGATTTTTGCATCTCTTTTACCATTTGACCTAGTCTGTTTTTTATGGCATTATTTTCATCAGTATTTTGGGGGTCTCCTTTACCAACCTATTAATTCATTTTTCATGATTTTCTTGTGTCACTCACTTGCTTCTTCCCAATTTTTTCCTCTACATCTCTTACTTTATTTTCAAAATCCTTTTTGAGCTCTTCCATGGTCTGAGATCAATTCATAATTTTCTTGGAGGCTTTGGATGTAAGAGCTTTGACTCTGGTATCTTCTTCTGAGTGTGTGTTTTGATTTTCCCTGACACCAAAGTAACTTTCTATGGTCAGATTTTTTGTTGTTATATGTTCATTTTCCCAGCCTAGTGCTTGACTTTTAATTCTTTGTTAAAGATGGTGCTGCTGCCATGGGGGAGGGCAAACTGTCCAAAATTTCAAATGTTTTGTATAGCTGTTTTCAGAGATACTTCTAGGGGCCTCTAAGTTTTCAGTTTTCCCAAGGTGGCTTTACCTAAGGAGAGGTCTTTACTACTCTCCTGGTCTATGCTCTACTCTGTGAGTGACCACAAGCATTCTTTTCTGCCCTAGAACTGTGAAAATGGCACCTGCTCCACTGTGGTTTCAAGTTGTGGTGTGCTAGTGTTTCCTATTTCCCTGGGAGTGCCACCCAGTACTGTGAACTGTGAACCCGGTTCTGAGTATGGACAAAGCAACATAGTCCCAACCCTGGTGCCAGCAAAGAGAATCCTATAATTTCCTTCTGGCCAGCGGTTTGACCCCTTAGCATCTGTGGGGTGAGACCTCCAGAAGTAAACACTGCTGCTGCTGATTCAGTGATTCCCAAGGTCTATTCCTGGTTTTCTGGTGTCCAGTCGGTGCTGGCATGCCTTGCACTGGACTAAATTTCTTTCTCACTCTGGCGCATCATACCTTTCCTGCTGACCTTCTAATTTGGCTTGGGCTAGAAATTTGTTTCACTCCATTTCTTTTTGTAGGTTCTACTGCTGAAAATTTTTTTACAATCATTATTTAAAGGGATTTGGCGGACAACTCAGAAATCTCTCCCTTTACTCTTCCATTTTAGATCCAACTCTCGCCAATTCTTATTATAGAAGGTAAATTTTAGCTGGAATGTAAAAAAGCCCATGGAGGCTAAGAGATGGTGATGATGGAGAGAATTCCAAGGATGGGGTGTAGCCGGTGAAAATCCCTAAGTTAGGAAACAGAATGTCTTGAGTTTGAAAAAGCCAGGAGGTCAGTGTGGTTAAAATGTAGAGTATAGGGAAAAATAAGGTGAAATAAACTAAAGAGAGAGGGTTGGGAGGGTCAGATTATAAAGGACTTTGAACATCAAATGAGATTTTAAATTTTGTCCTGAAGGTAATGGGGAGCCCCTGAGTTTATCAAATAGGATGGGAATGGGACTTGAGATAACAATGTCATACCTGTGTTTGAGGAAGATCAATTTAATAGCTGAATGAAAGATGGACTAGAACAGAAAGAGAATGGAGGAAAGGAGACCAATAATAAGGCAATTTCAATGGTCCAGGTATAAAGTGATAAGAGTTTACACCAAAATGATAGTAGAGTTGTAGAAAGAAGGGGAGTCAATATGAGAGATGATACCAAGATAGAATTGACAAAACTTGGCAAAATATTGGATATGATAGGTGAAAGAGAATCAGAATTTGAAGATGATACATAGGTTGTGAGTCTAATTATCTAGTAAAATAGGGGTGTGCTCAAATAAGAAATATAAAATAGGAAAATTAGGAAGAAAAAGACTTGTGGAGAGAGATGAAGAATTTACTTTTAGATATATTGAGTCTAAATAATCTCTAGGATATCCAGTTTGAGATGCTGAATAAGCAGTTGAAGATGTTAGACTAAAGGTCAGGAGACAGTTTTGAGCTGGATTAATAGCTTTGGGAATTATCAGCAAAGTTGGTCATTGAATCAGCAGAAGCTGATAATATTTCAAAGGGAAGAAAATAGAGGAAAAACAGAAGATGATGAAAGTCGGGGTCTTGGGCAGCATCTGTGGTGAATGGGAGTGAACCAGATGATAGTTATAGATATCTGATAGATGATAGTTATAGACAGTCAGATAGATATCTGACTAGGGGTCAGATAGTTAAGAGGAAAACCAAGAAAGCTAGTGTCACAAAAACCTAGGGAGAAAGGAGTAAATTGAGGAGAAGTATTCAGTAGTACTCAGTAGTATCAACATATGCAAAAAGAAAGTCAAGAAGGATAAAAATTGAAAAAAGGCAATTAGATTTGTGATTAAGAACTTATTGGCAGCTTTGGAGAGAGTTGAATGATGAGGATAGAAATCAGACTGCAAAGAGTTTAGAAGAAAGAAAGGAAAAGAATTGAAGGTACTGATTATATACCTAAAACAATTTTTCATATTAAGGGGAAAATACACCCCAGAAATTACTAGCCAGTAAATATTAGTTCTTCTTGTCATTTAGAAAGATATGAAAGACCTGAGCAACACAAGCTTGAAATATAAAATAATTTGTAAAACATAACATAGGAAAATTAGAAGATGTATTGTCTCATAGAACATTGAAAAGTAGCAAAGGTGAAAAATACTGCTTTGGGAAGCTTGGAACAAGATCCAATTAAACCACATCACCTGAAGCACATTCATAGATGAAAACAGAACTAAAACAAGAACTACTGTAGATTTGCTAGAACATTTATAGCAATTTCTTTGCATCAACAATGTAACGGAAACACTACATTTTCTTGAGTCCCCAATACAACAAAGTTCAATGTCAGGAAAACCAAGCACAGAACAGGGAAAATGTCTTAGAGATTTGAGACCATCAAAGTGACTGCTTGACAAAATATCTTATAGTGGTAGGGAGAGAAGGAAGAAATAAGAGAGAGAGAGAAAGAGAGAGAGAGAGAGAGAGAGAGAGAGAGAGAGAGAGAGAGAGAGAAATGACCAATATTACTACTCCCCAAAAAAAGTGAGAGAGAGAATATCAATAACTACTGATGCATATGCCAAATTTTCTTCCTTATGAAGTATCTATGAGATGTACCAAGGATAACATGGATGGAGATTTGACAAGGGAACAGGTAGGTTTTCAAAATAAAATGATTTCAAAATAAAATCCATCTTTACAACCACACAATTCACTAAAAGCATCAGTGAACACAAGAGACTGTAGTGCTTACAGTTTGACTTTTAAAAAATCCCCAATATATAATGTTGTAGTTTTAAAGAATATTTCTTTACAAACTGAAATGTCTCAATCATATACTGTATTCATACAATTTTTTGATAAATACAGACAGATATGTATCATTTCATAAATAAATGACAGAAATTATAACTTCATTATAAACATTAATTGAGGAATAAAACAGTGATAAATATGTTTAACAAAAATGTTCCCTCCTAGCAGGGAGGATGCCTGATTCAAAGAGCTAATTAAAGAAAGATTCCCAAAAGTCCTCCAAATGCTCATATTTGCAGAAAATATCATGCTAATCATATCAAACCACACAATATAATGAGGCTTTCTTAATGAGATCCTTAATTACTCAAAAGTGAAAACTCTTACAATCCATATTTTCAAGTGAAAAAAAAATCTTTCTGTCCAGACATGCAATTACAAGAATATTTCATTTAGTCAGTGCACCAGTACACATTTTAGAACCATAACTTTATATGAACAATAGATTGGAGACTAAATTGAATACAACATGAGAAAGGTCTGCTTTACTTATGGAAAATTATATTACACTTGTAATGATTACAATCTGTTCCCCAATTCAAAAATAGAGTTGTGTCACTGATGATTCATGGCTGCGGTTCCTGAAATATCAAAAGCCCTTAATAATCAAATTGCCCTGATGTTTTACTTCATTATCAGTAAAGATGACAAAAGATAGGACTGGTCAATATTAAAGGGACTGTGGGAAAACAGTCACAGTGATGCATTATGAGCAGAGCTGCAAATTAGTAAAAGTAGTCTGGTAGGTGATTTGGAATTATGGGGTGAAAATGGCTAAAATCCTTATATGCTTTGATGTAGTAATTCCATTTCCAGGCTATTACCTTAAGGAGGATATTGACAGAAAGTTTCACATATAGTAAAATATTCATAGGTATACCTTTTTGCAGAACCAAAAATAGAAACGATATAGGTTCTTTTTTTTCTTTGTTATAAAGGATATCTAGGGAGATGTAGTAGGGAGACGAAGGGGATAGATTCAGGGTTTCTCCAGATCAGTATTGTCAAACTCAAATGGAAATGGGAACCACTAAACTTTACATAGTGGTTAAGATAACAAGGGGGAGGTGAGAGAGTAGGTAGATTAAGGGAGAAAGAGGTCAGAAGCAAAACAGATATTGAAATGAAAGGGTAACAATTTATTACCATTGTACTCACTTCCCCTGTCCTCTCACAGACTTTGTGGGTAATTATAGATATAGATCCCAAGCACCCCAAACACCCCATTAAATCCATGTAAAAAGGAGACTCTAAACAAACTTTGGAGCTGCAGAACCCACAAAATGACACAGAGAAGCTAACCTCCCGCTGAGGACAGCCTGGCAGGCCAGCAGGAATTGGCCAGCGCAGGGCTCTGGGAGCCTAGCCTAGCCCCACACTGAGGCTTTAGCCCCCGGGTGGGCCCGACCAGCCGCTGGCCAGAGGGACTCCAGATCAAGAGCAGCTGTGGCCGTTTCCAGATTTATCTACACATAGGTGAGAAGGACAAAGTGAGAGGTAAGTGCAGTCTGGACTTTGGGGCCCAGTAAGTGGAAGTGCATGGCTTGCACCCCCGGGGCGAGAAGCTGCTGAGACACTGGCACAGCCAGCCAGTGCCACATGGCAGCTTCAGCTCCTGGCCTGCAGAGTGTAGGGGGACCAAGCACCAGTCTGAGGGGTAATCGCTCTTGCTTTAATCTTCTTGGATCTGGATTGCAGTCTAAGGTGGAGGTCCTGGGGTATGTGTCCAGCTTACCAGAGCATGTGGAGACCTCAGAGAAGGCACTCATCTAATACCTCTGGCAGCTGAGAAAACCCCAGCTTTTGGGATGAAATCTCCCCTCTCTGGTGGCAGAGTACTACTGTGGCAAAAAGCCCAGGGGTTAAGTGACTGAGGGGCAACATGACCAGGCAAAGGAAACAAAGGAGACAGAAGATTCCAACATTACACTCCTATTTGGGGGACAAAAAGGAGCAAAGCATGGAACATAAGGAAGACAGTGAAGTCAGAACTCCTGCACCAAAAGCTTCAAAGGAAAATATGAGCTGGCTACAGGCCATAGAGGACCTTAAGAAGCAGATAAGAGAAGTGGAGGAAAAATTGGGAAGAGAAATGAGAACAATGCAAGAAAATTATGAAATGAGTGTCAACAGCCTGACTGAGGAAAATTATACCTTAAAAAATAGACTGACTCAAATGGCAAAAGAGGCTCAAAAAGGCAATGAGGAAAAGAATGCCTTAAAAAGCCAAACTTGCCAGATGGAAAAAGAATCTCAAAAGCTCAGTGAGGTAAATCATTGCTTCAGAATTAGATTGGAGCAAATGGAAGCTAATGACTTTATGAGAAATCAAGATGCTGTTAAACAGATCCAAACAAATGAAAGAATAGAAGGCAATGTGAAATATCTCATGGGAAAAACCACTGACCTGGAAAATAGATCCAAGAGAGATAATTTAAAAATTGTTGGACTACCTGAAAGCCATGATCAAAGTAAGAACCTAGAAATCATCCTCCAGGAAGTTCTCAAAGAAAACTGCCCTGATGTTTTAGAACCAGAGGGCAAAATAGAGGTTGAAAGAATCCACCGATCACCTCCTGAAAAAGATACCAAAAAGAAAACTCCTAGGAATATTATAGCCAGGTTCCAGAATTCCCAGATTAAGGAGAGAATATTACAAGCAGCCAGCAAGAAACAATTTGAATATTGTGGAAACGCAATCACGATAACTTAGGATCTGGCAGCTTCTACACTGAGGGATCGAATAAATTTGTAAATTTGTCAGAAACAAAGATTGACTTTCCTGTTTGTATTTTTTTTCATACTTGTGGTCCCTCCTGAATTTATCTCAATATTTTAAAGATCACTGATATCAAACTGTCAGTTACTTTATTATCTAGTTCTATTGGGTCTGCTAAGATGAATTCATTAAGGAGATCTAGGCAATACTATTCTAAAGTAACTCCCTATCCAAGGTCACTCCTATCCAATGTAATTCTTTCTAGTAGGAATTTGTAGACAAGAAGAGAAAGCATAAGTGATATCACTGAGGAATTTGACATTGCAGTCAGAACATAGATTGCTTTTGTATCATTTTGTTGTTGTCATATCTGGCTTTCATGACCCCTTTTGGGGTTTTCTTGGCAAAGATGCTGGAGTGATTTGACATTTCCTTCTCTAGTTCATTGTACAGTTAAGGAAATTGGAGCAAACAAGGTTAAGAGACTTGTTCAGGGTCACACAGCTAGTGAGTGTCTGAGGTCAGATTTGAACTCAGGAAGATGAATCTTCTTGACTCCAGGCCTACTGCACCCTGGGCCACGTAGTTGCCCTTTTGTACCATAGCTTGCACTTCACTTTTCTGTTGTGGTTGTGGTTGTCAATCACAACAAGGTCAAAAAGTAAGAAATGAAGTATTTTATCATCTGTAGGAGGGCATAGATGGCATAATCAATTTGCCCCTATCCCTTTGCCATTCCATGTCCTTACAAGTCTTTTTCTAGAGAGAGAAAAAATAACTGAGTGGGGAAGGGAAAGAAGGAGAGAAGTGATTGAGTAATAAGACTGCCTTATGGTTTTATAGTAACTAAAATCTTATCATAATAAAAAAAGGAGCAGCTCATATCCACGGACTCTTTTTCGTTTATTTTTACTTAGGAGGGGAGACAATTGGTGTTAAGTGACTTGCCCAGTGCCATATAGCTAGTCATGTTTGAGATTGGATTTCAACTCGGGTCTCTTCCTGACTTCAGGTGCAGTCCTTTATCCACTGTTCTACCTAGTTTCCCCTTGTATAGCCCTTTGAGATTTATTCTCAAAACAAATTATCATGTCCTTCATTTAGATAGGAAATCCAGCCCAGTGTACATAGAGAATTTATTAGGATCACAAACCAGAAATATTAAACCCAAGCCCTCTAATGGCAATAATCTTTCCAAAACTCAATTGCCATTTGGAATTTTTAAAAAAAATTGTTTTCTTTTTCTTTTTTTTTTACCTCAGATACCCATAAACTAAAAGGACAATTCAATTATATCTTTAAGGTCCTAGTTATTTTAGTTCCCTAGAGATTACAAAAGCACAACACATGTCTACCATGTGATAAATAATGGCAAAGGAGAAAAATCTGGATATCAAACAACTACATCCTACTTCTTACACTTGCCTTCACTGGCTGTGTAACCTTGGACAGCTTCATTCTGTTCTCTGCCTCTTGGTTTATCTTGTAGAACCAAAGGGTTAAGCTAGGTAATCTAAAACGCTTTCCAGATCGAAATTTCTGTTTCTAGACTGTAGTACTTCAAAGGTATGTGCTTTGATCTGAAGGAGGCATCACTCCACTGACTGAAATTGTGACCTATCCCTAAATTGTTTAGATTAATCTTGGGAAATTGTCATGACTAAAAAATTCATCACTGCAATCAAACTAGTGATCATTCTTTTAGAGCTTCTTTTGAATAATTTTCAAAGGGCAGACATATGACAAATTTACAAGTCCCTATTCTAACCTTTTATATATTATTCAGACAGATCTTGTATACTATTAGCATTTAGTCATAAAATAGACATTTATTAAGTGGCAACTCTGTGCAAGGTACTGGACATAAAAAGACAAAAAAAACCTATTCTTGAGCTTATTTTCATTTGGCTGATACAAAATAGGCTCTGAGAAGCTACAATTAGCTCCATGCCATCTTGGAGCACCAGAGGAGACCTTTAATTGAAGTTATGATTGGAAAAATCACCCATTTTATAAAACCATAATTCTAAGATTAATCCCTTAGAGTTGTCAATTTCATTTGTTGTTATATGTTTATCTGGAATAGGTTGATATAAAGGACTAAGTTTTTCTAAGGAAAGCTGCCCCTCCTTCCAGCAGAACAGGAACATGATTGATTCTCTCAGAGGAACACCTATTTCCATTGGTTCTATTTTTCTTTGCCTTGGGCTGCCCCTTTAGCTGCAGACTTTTTTATTTTTTTCTTCCTTCCTTCCTTCCTTTCTTCCTTCCTTCCTTTCTTTCTTCCTTCCTTCCTTCCTTCCTTCCTTCCTTCCTTCCTTCCTTCCTTTCTTTCTTTCTTTTTTCTTTCTTTCTGTCTGTCTTTCTTTCCTTCTTTCCTTCTTTCCTTCTTTCTTTCTTTCTTTCTTTCTTTCTTTCTTTCTTTC
>NW_027185715.1:5027488-5041136 GCF_028583685.1 Petaurus breviceps papuanus | reverse complement strand
CTTTCTTTCTTTCTTTCTTTCTTTCTTTCTTTCTTTCTTTCTTTCTTGCTATTTTGTTTCTTTGCTTTTTTATTTGGTCATTTTTCTGTTCCCTCCCTCCCTTCCCTCACAATAAGGCTGGTGGGATTAGAGATTACCTATCCAATGATTAAAATGTCTCAGCATACTGCAGGCAAACAGAAAGTAGCACACAGTTTTAGCCTGAGCTACATTTGTCCACATTTGTCTGCATTTCTAATTCCATAAATTTAGAGATTTAAAAAAATATATACATTACTATAGGAATCATAAAAGCTCACCTCTGGTCACTAGATGAGCAATGAGGACCCTGGACCTATTTAAATGCTATGCATTCAAAGGCCTGCAGCACCCTACATGCAGCTGTTCTGTCTGGACAAAAGAAATGAAAGATAAAGCCATTCAAGGACTTCAGGACTGCATATACACTTTAAACAAAGAGAAAGAATTCAAGATAAAGACAGGGTAAAAATTGTGGTGGCTAGGTGGCACAGTGAATAGAGCTCCAGCCCTGGAATCAGGAGGACCTGAGTTGAAATCCAGACTCAGACACTTATTAGCTGTGTGACCCTGTGCAAGTCACCTAACACCAGTTGCCCTCCCCAAAAAAAAGCAAAAAAAAAAATATAGGGTTAAAGTTATGGCAAGGAATGTAGACAATACCCATTAGTACCTGTACATATGGGGAGAACGTGACTTGGAGAAAAATTTTTTAGAATTTCTTTAGTACTAAAAAGGAATCAAATTTTATTCAATCCCTCCTGGCTTTATTTGTTTATTAATCTATATATTCTTTTATTTGGGGGATTTTCATTCCAAGCTTTTTTCCTATAAAGTAGAATATAGTCTTGAATCCAGTGTTTCATCCTGCAGTCCCAGGGCACAGATCAAATCTTTTGTTGATCATACCTGCCTCAGTTTTTTCTCTACCTCTGCTCTTATTTTGTCTTTTTTTTGGTGGGGGAGGGCAAGGCAATCTGGGTAAGTGACTTGCCCAGGGTCAAACAGCTAGTAAAGTGTCAAGTATTTTAGTTCAGATTTGAACTCAGGTTTTCCTAACACCAGGCCGGTGCTCTATGTACTGTATCACCTAGCTACCCCACTATTTATCTGAGATAAAATCTGTTTCCCTAACTCAAAAACTTTACAACTTCACTTAACCCCAATATTTTCAATGCAAAATGCAATCGTTCCTTTCTGTAGCTGGGAGTGATTATATATTTCTCACTCTCCATAGGCCCTGAATGTCTTCTCTTTGACAGGAAAACAGTCATTATTATGATGGGCTTTTGAATTGATGTAGTGTGACTGCGTAGCTTGGGGGTACAATGGATAGAATGCCAGGACTGGAGTCAGGAATTCAAATTCAGCTTTAGACACTCACTAGCTATGTGTCCCTGGACAAGTAATTTAACCATGTTTTCCTCAATATAATCATCTGTAAGATGAGCTAGAATAGAAAATGCCAAATCACTCCAGTATCTCTGCCAAGAAAACCGCCAACGGAGCCATGTAGAGTCCAAGATGAAAGAAAAGACTGAACAACAATGTGACTTTAAAGGAGTCAGGAAAGTCCCTGCTACATGTTAACATAGCTGTGTTTTTTTTTCCATAATATTTTGATAGTAACCCTCAAGTATACTTACAAATTCAAACAACCCACCCCCACTCCTTAGGGCCAGATGATAAAAAAGAAGAATAAATAGGAAAAGTCTCTAAGTTTTGCAAATATATCTACTCTTTCATAAATAGAAATCAAGCCTCAGGGAGTAGTTCAAAATTTAGCACTCACAATTTCCTTCTAAAATCAAAATTCCATTATCTCACCCAAATCTCAGCAAACTATCATTCATAGCTTAATATTATTAAGAACTGGTTCTGGTCTATCAACAATTCTTTTATTGACATAGGAACCGAAGATCAGAAATGAGACAGCCACATATTGTTATGTCAAGCATTTATTTAGTTTGAGTAATCCAGCCAGCTTGTCAGTCTACAAACTAAAATACTTTGGAAGAAAAGAATGCAGGAGTGAAGAAAGGTCAGGTACAATTTCTTTCCCCCCACAAGTGTACTTGTTTCTTGAAATGGTTTCAATGAATCATTTCAAAGTTGAACAAGAAACAGATGTCAGTTAATTAGAGATTTGAATTTAATGACACGGTTGTATAGGTATGGCACACAAAACATCTGTGTTCTAGTACCTAACATTAATTTAATTTCTTTACAGGAGTCATTTACATTTTTCTTCATTTCCAATAAATTGTTTTTCACAGCAGAAAATAACATTGAAGTTGTGAAATCATTGATGCCCTACAATGATAGCCCACAGACAAATCCCCTGCAGAGACTCCATGGTTGTCTAGGAACCCACAGTTCTGCAAATTGAATGGTCAGTTGCCTCAAGGGTCAAATGATTTAACCATTCTTGGCCATTGATCATCACCTGTTTTCTTCTCTATGTAATCACTAGAAAACCCCAGTCCTCTTTCCTTTTAACAATTAAGCTTAGAATTAAAATATAAATTATATACAAGTACAAACACAGAAAAACACACATGAGAGCTGTCCAAGTGATAGGCCTTTGGTCACATACTGATGATACTCAAAAATACTTACCCAGAGCTAACTTTTACATTGACCTCTAAGTCATTCATCTCCAACCACCTATAAGTTGTCTCGTACTGGATGTCTTGTAGACATCTTGACCTCAGTGCTTCCAACACTGAACTATTTCCTTTTTGCCTCAAACCCTCCCCTCTCACAAACTTTTCTATTAAGATACCACCATTTTCCCAGTCCCTTAGACTTACTATGTAGGGGTCATCCCTGACTCATCAATATACCTCTACTCCCGTATTCAGTCTATTACAAGACTTATCTATTTCACCTTGGCAGCATCTCACCAACATGCATTACTCTCTTCTCTGACATTGCTACCATCCTAGTGAATACCCTCAACACATCATTCCCCGTCTATTGCAATTCCCTGCCCTTGGGTCTGCCTCCCACCACTCTAGTTTATCCTCCATTCAGCCGCCAGTGAAATTTTCCTGGGGGGGGGGGGGGGCTGAGGATGTCATCTCCCTACTCAGTAAACATTAATGGTTTCTTATTGCTTCCTGGATTAAATATAAAATTCTGTTTGATATCAAAGAACTTCATAACCTGCCTAAATATTGACAATATTCTTACACCATTCACCCAACCTTTATACATAGTACTCTTCAAAACAGTGGCCCCCCTTCTGTTCCTTCAATAGAGACGCTCCCCTTTCTCAGCTCTGGGCATTTTCTCTGAACTCCATGACTGGAATGTTCTTTCTCTCCATCTGAGCCTCCTGACTTCTCTGCATCTCTTCAAATCACAGCTAAAATCTCACCCACAAGAAATTTGTTAGTTCCATTGCTTTCCCTCAGTTTATGTTGTATATACTTTGTATGTAGTTATTTGCATGTTTTCTCCCCCATTAGATGGCAAGCTCCTTGAGAGCAAGGATTATACTTTGCCTTTGTTTGCATATCCAGATTTTAGGAAAGTTCTTGGCACATACTAGGCATTTAACAATGCTTATCGATGGAATGTCATACATATCTTAGAGTTGACTAAATGTGGTGCGGTGAGGGGCAGCAGACATCTCACTGAGATAATGCTTCTACAATTAATTTCCATTAAAGTTTTCTTAAAATGTACTTAGATTCCAAGTGCTGGTAACTGCTGGTATTGGTAAAGTGAATATAGATTAATATCTTAAAGGGTCTGTCATCTTTACTGGGTAGCTCACCAAAGAGGAAGAATTTCTTTTAAGTAATACACTTGAACAACTGTTTACAATTTATATCCTTTACCCCAAATTACACAAATAATGAATTTATTGAACCAACACTTATTCTGCACTCTGACTTCTTGATACATTTGATACAATCTGTCAAGTCAACATGCATTCATTAAGCATTGTTATGTATTTTTTTCCCTTTTCATATTCTTGTCTGAAAGTTAGAGATCTTTCAGATTTCATCGTGGTCATTTGCCATGGTGAGTCAAGTCTTACAGAACTTTAGCACAAACATGTGCTCCTTCAGCATCCATCACTATTCCCATCCATAATTGCACTCAGTCTATAAACTGATGGCAAACTTTGCATCTGCTTTTCCAGCTACCAAGGTCCAGCTCATTAACATGTTACCATTTTCAACATACCCTTAGGAAGACTGAAAAATTGACTAGGTCCTACATGTACCCATGTGATTAGTAACCTATACATCAATTATTCACCCTACAGAAATTACTATAACCCATTTCCAAGTATATGCCAAATTTCATAGACATTCTGCTTCTTCACACACCCAAAGGCACTTTTATGAAGCTGACCCTTAAAGCATCAAATTCATAGAGACTAATATGATTTCATATATATTTCAAAGTACCATATACTGGAAATAAATGTATACCTATATACTTATGTGTATAAATTCTGCATATATTACATTTCTTATACATTACGAGGAAATCTAGAGTTTGGAATGGATTAATAGTTTGAAACATATTAAATGAAAATGTTAGTTTAGAATTTAACTTTGCTCTGGGTATATTACAACCAATGCATTGCTCCATAAAACACCAAAAAGGGACAAGACTAATTTGAATGCTTTCCAGATTGACCTTGAATTAACACATTGTTTTCCCCTTCCTCACCCTCCCCAAAAAACGCTTTCTGATGCTGATTTTCTAAGTGAGAAATCTGTAATGACTAAAATTGCTTACCCTACAAGGACACAGATCTCTTGCCCTTGGTTTCATAGCTTAGTAGATGCAGCAAAATTCAGCTATTATTTCAAATGGTAGCCTTGTCTTTAATAGTTCTCTTCAGAAGTTTGAAAATGGGCTTCCTCATGATATCTAACATATTACTGCATGACTCAGGGAAGATCTATAGTGACTTTCAAAAGGAGCAGGAGTTATTTGTGTACTCCAGAAAGTCAAATTCTTTAACGCAAATGCAATTTCTGTGGCATGATTAGTGAATAAATAGGCTGAGTGAAGACACAGCACAAAATGATTGTTGCCTCCTTGAATTTTTTATCCTGTTCCTTTTAAATTCCCCTATGTACTCAGTCCTTTTTTTATCTTATGGCATATTTATCTGTGTAGTAATCCAATCACCCCCTACTCAACTCTAAGCTCCCTTCAGTTGAATTCAATGAACATTTATGAAATGTCTATGCTGCACAAGACATTTTCCTAAGCAATGAAGATTAAAAAGAAGGAAAATTTCTCCTGCCTTCAAGGAGTTTGCATTCTCCAAATAGAAAGGATAAGGATTGTACAATGTTTCCTTATCTCTAAAATGAAAGGATAGTCTTTCAGTTTCCTTTGATCTATAGATCAGTGATTTAAGTAAATATAAAATATAAGTAAATTAAATCTGAAGGCACTTGAGTGGGGGGGTCAATCATAACAACATGAGGATGGCCACATGAAAGAGGTGTTACTTGAATCAATACATGGAATGAGCTAAGGAATCCAAGAGGTCAAAGAATATCCAAATAGAAGGAATGTTTTATACACCATACAATATGTTGGTTAATGTGACAGGAATACATTAGGGGAAGTAACAAAAAATAAATTTGGAAATTTAGTGGTAAAAACAGATTGTTTAAACTATAAATGCTAAAAAGAGAAGTTTGTATTTTAACCTAGAGGGAATAGGGTGAGTAGATCTGAATTGTAGAAGTATCAATTTGGAAGCCATATGGAAGATAAAATGGATATTAGAGAGGCTATAAATATGGACATTTAGGAAGACATTGCAATAGTAAGGTGATACGATTGTAATCTAGGGTTATCGTTGTGCTTGTAGAAGGAACGGAGACAGTCTATGAAGAATATTGACCTAGAATTTTTTTTTAAAGCAATCAGGGTTAAGTAAGTTGCTCAAGGTTACACGGCCAGTTATTTCTGGGTGTCGTGCTAAGTGTCAGAGCCCAGATTCTATCCCAGGTCATCCTGACTCTGGGGCCAGTGCTCTTACTCACTGAGCCCCCTGGCCTCCCCTAAGCAACTGGGGTTAAGTAACATGCTCAAGGTTACACAGCCAGGTGTTTCTGGGTGGGTGCTAAGTGTCTGAGCCTGGATTTGATCCCAGTTTATTGCGACTTTGAGGCCAGTGCTCTTACTTGCTGTGCTACCTGGCTGCCCCTTGACCTAGAATTTATAAAATTTAAATAATGACTATATAATGAGATTGAATGAGTTGTATTAATCAGAATAACTCTGAGGATGAAAAGTTGGGTAAATGTAAAGACAATGTCAACCTCTAAAGAATAGAAAATTTTAAAATGGGGGTAAATTGAAGGTAATATTACTTAAAATAATATTTTTTAAATAGATGACACTTTTTATTTTTGTGTCTTCAAACCCTAGCAGAGCACCTTTGAGATAGGAAGTACTTAATAAATGTTTGCTAAGCTGCTTTTTCTCTTGTATTGAGTTAACAATGAAATTAGATTTTAAATATCTAAAAGTGTGTTATTAAGAAAAAATAATTTTTGTGAATATTATTGAAAATTGAATTTGGAAAAAAATCATTCAACAACTTACTAAGCATTCCTTTTGTAACAAGCACTTAACTAAGCACTAGGAGAGATGCAATAACTAAATATGGAATTTTAAGCTCTATAATCTTATTTTCTAAAAGATATGTTGTCTGGATTTCAGTTATTACTTTGAGCTAAAGAGGGCAAGGTCATAGGTTCCACCACTGATTGGGTCAGCTAGCTCCCTGAAGAGCAGACTTGTCTTCTCTGCTTTTAGACCCAAATAAACTTTTGTAATAAGTGAAGTTCTTCAGTGCCTTTCCAACTTCCCTTTTCTATTCTCCTCTCCCTTAAATCTCTTGACAAAAAAAAAAAAAAAATGTATTCCCCCTCCTTCTTGTTTTTCCAAAGTCACACAATTCCCTTTTCCTTATTATGATTTTTTGTGATTCTAATCTATCTCATTCTCTTCCTCTACAAAAAAGTTCACACTTCCTTTACTAGACCTCTCTCTTATTGGGGGGGGGGGAGTAATTAGATTTAACTGATTAAGGCTTAATGTGGTATTTGTATCTCAGGAATTTTTACTATTTGTATAAAGGAGGTATTTTGGGTCTTGAGACTTTCCAGCCTTCCATAATTCACATCCTGAATATGTGTCTATCTGTATTACTTCCACAGAAGGTCTGTTTTGCTATTGCATGGCCACAGATTCAAGTCAGCTATTTCAGAAATATCTGCTTTGGATTACAAGGGGCACTGAATGATCAATGTTAAGGGTCTCAGTAGAAATATATTTCTACCACCAGAAAAATAATTCAAACAATAAATCAATTACCAAGCATTTATTCAGTGTTCACAATGGGCATAAGATTGTGCTAGGAGTCGGGGATAAAATAACAAAAATAGAATCATCTCAGTCCTTGACAAGCTTTTATTCCATTGGGAAGAAATCACACACATGCGCACACTTGCACACAAATGCACACAATACAACATAAAATTAGTCAATAATAAAATAAGTAAAAGGGAATTTGTTAGGTTCTAATAGTTCAAAAAGATTTCATTTAGTTTCATTTAAATCATATTGTTTCACTTTTGACCCAATATTTCTCCATGAAATTCCTTTAAATAATATAATATTGGTATGATAAAGAATTTTAGAACTGGAACCCTCTAACAAGGACTTTAAACTTGAGGTCTGTGAGGGGTTTTTTTGGTTGTTTTTGTTTGTTGTTAACTGATTTTTCAATATAGTGACTATTAGGTGGTTTAGTATATAAGGAGCTGGGCCAGGAGTCAAAAAGTTTTGTTCCTCAGGCATTTTTCAATTGTGTCTCACACTTCCTGACCATATTTTGGATTTTTTTTTTAAAGCAATCGGGATTAAGTAACTTGCTCAAGGTTACATGGCCAGGTATTTCTGGGTGGGTGCTAAGTGTCTGAGCCTGGATTTGATCCCAAAGTCATCCCAACACTGGAGCCAGTGCTCTTACTCGTTGTGCTACCTGGCCGCCCCCATATTTTGGATTTACTTGGCAAAAAAACTAGAGATTTGCTATTTCCTTGTCCAGCTCATTTTATAGAGGAGGAAACTGAGGCATGTAGGGTTGTGACTTGTCCAGGGTCAAACAGCTAGTAAGTGTTTGAGGCCAGATTTGCAAAAAGGAAGAGGCATCTTTCTGACTCCAGCCCAGCACTCTAGCCAGGTCACAGCCCACCTAGCTGCCCCAGGAGTCAGAAAGACCTGAGTTCAAATATAGTCTCATATACTTAATAGTTGTATGACCATAAGCAAGTCATTTAACCTGTGTTTGGCTCAGATTCCTCATCTGTAAGATGTGGATTACAATAGCACCTGACTCCCAGAGTTTTTATGAGTATCAAATGAGATAGTATTTATAGAGCACTGCAATGGTAATGGGAATTTGAAGATTTTCCCTGGCCCCTAATAGGCTGAGTATAATCACAAGGATTCTATGGTGGAGGAAGTTTGTTGAATGGTGGAACAGAGCCCACAGGAAGGTAAGAGTCAGAGCAGTTAGAGCTGGAGGGAAGAGAGGAAGCACCTCACCTCTCCACCCAAGGAGACAACTAGGCTTGTGAGTATACATTTGCACCCTGCTGTGACAGCAAGTCTTGTGAGTGTTTGTAGGAAGGCTAAAGGATGGTATGGCTTTCTGCAGTGTTATGTTGTATTAACTTCTTTGTTGTTGTGATGGATTCAGTTTCCTGGTGTTGGGATTCGGCTTTTTAGTGTCTAAATAAATGTTTTGTTTCTCTCTTATATATGGAAAGTCTGTTATGTTTTGTGATTGAGAACTATGCTGGCATATTCATAGTCACCGTTGGCACTGTGACTATTGTGTTGGTGCCACAAGCACTTAGCCCAATGCCTGCCACATATTAAGCACTATATAAATGATATTTGTTGTCATTATTAATCATTATTATGGTGATGATGAAACTTAGTGCAATGTCTGGGCTCATAGTACGTGCTATATAAAAGTTTTCATTGTTAGCATCCTCCTCCTTCTCATCATCATCATTTCCTTTCTAATTCTACTTATTTTATTTTCATTTTAAAATATTCTCTGTGAAGTGGTTCATAGGCTTCACCAGAGTGATGAAGGAACCCAGGGTGCATTAAAAAAAAAGGTTGAGAACCCTGATCCAACCTAATGCCTCCCTTGTGTCTGTCTGCATTAAATGAGACCTAGAGAAAATGTGACTTTTCCAAGGTCAAATGGCTAATAAACTTGAAGTCAGATACTTTGATTTTTACTCCAAATATTCCTTACATTATTCTCAGTCTCCTTTTCAGACATCTGTGAAAAATCCCTGGGGATGCAAAGGACAGAACATTCACCATATAAGGTATGATTCTCTGATATGTAATTTGGTCCTCCCTCTCCATAACTGCCCAATTGATTTTCTCAAAGCAAAGGTCTGACCATATTAATCCCTTGCTCCAAAAGCTTCAGCAAGTCTGCATTGCCCCTAGGATAAAGCCCAATTTCCTCTGTTCATTCTCTGCTTCCAGTCTCTTTCCAGACTGATTGCACAATCCTCATCACATTCTCTCCCTTTCCAGCCAGACTTCCTTCCCTGCTATTCCTCATATATCAGATTCCATCTCCTACCTCTTGGCCTTTGCACAGTCTTTTCTCTAGCCTGACTCTCCATCCCCATCTTTTAGCTACCTCTAGATTTCAACTTTAGTGCCATCTTTCAAGGACGTTTCTTCCTTCCTGCAGTTGTTAGACTTCTCTCACCTCTTCATCAGAACTAGTTTGCATATGTTTTGCACAGAGCCAACATTTGCTTATCTCTGAACAAGTGGTTTTCCACCACCCCACTAGAGTACAAGCTCCTAGAAAGAAGAGATTTCCTTTGCTGTTGTAATTTTTAATCCATAGCACCTAATGCTGGGTCTTACACATAGCAGGTATTTAATGCATTCTCCATGAGAGGTTAAATGGCTGTAGAGGTTCATTCTGACTCTCGGATTCTATGATTATAGGACGGATATATATGACTGGTGCTGGGTGAGTATGAGTAGAATGCCTTTGTTGATTGTTTCTTTGTTTTTCAGTTTTGTCCCACTCCTTGTGACCATATTTGGGGTTTTCTTGGCAAAGATACTGGAGTGGTTTGCCATTTCTTTCCCCAAGTCATTTGACATAAGAGGAAACTGAGGCAAACACGATAAAGTGACTTTCCCAGGGTCACATAGATAAAAAGTATCTTAGCCTAGACTTGGACTCAGGAAGATGAGTCTTTCTGTCTCCAGGACAAGTATTCTATCCACTGTACATCCCAGTTGCTTGCCAATTATTCTAGCTGTTAGTATTCCTACCTACCTCCAAGTATATTTTATTTACTTATCTCTAGAATGTCTCTTCATGCAGGGTGATTTACTCATGCCCAGGGCCAACACACATGTCCTTAAAGGAGCCATATGGCTGGTTAGAATCTGACTCATTATTTCTTCAAAAGCAGAAAGCTGAACTTATTCTTTCAAACCTGTTGTCATCAAATATGAAAAGGCTAATAAAGCTATATCTCTACCCAGCATTGTGTTAAATGTGTTTCCCCTGCCCCCTTGAAGCACTGACTGTCTTCCATATCACTAAATCATAGTAGCTAATTAATATTACTCAATGTGACAAGTAGTTTCCTGGGAAATTTAGTAATCTAAATGGACTACAGAGGAAAATAACTATTAGACAACCAAATTGGGTGTTTTGCACCTACACTACTTAACTACTTAATGTTTAAAGACCAGACGTATTTGACAAGAACAGTGATGTACTAGTTGCGGGGAAGGGGCCTATTCATGCAGTATGAAAATGAATTTTGACTCCAAGGTGAGCAAGAGCTTGGTTACAAATAGTTTTAGAACTATGGTCTATCCTGTATCATCCATATTTCCCTCAGAATCCACAATAGCAGACCTTTTAGTCTATGTCTCTTTTACCCATGTAACACCACCATTGTATCCATCCACGTTCCACCAGACACTCAGTCAGGCATAATGAATTGTTTCGTATATTTTAAGTTTTAAAAACTTATGTAACACACAGAGAAGTCTAACTGTCAGCTAGTAATGCAAGGGTGGTAGTCAGCAGAAAAATGTGGACTGTATATATAGATTGGGTAATAATTGGCTTAAAGGTGATCAATGAAGGCATGGAAGATCCCTCTGAGGATCTTGCCTCATACTTTGATAAGAAAATAGAGACCATTCTCAATGAGCTCCGTCTTCTTCTCTCTTCATATAATAATAAAAAGAAATCCTTGATAGCATTGCCCACTATCTCTTCCTTTACATCTAATGAAGAGGTAGCCCTTCTCTTTATCTCTTATGCTGTATAATATATTGTCTCCATTATCAGCTTCTGATAATCTTGACTCTTACTACTCTACTGAGTTTCCTAGTTCTTTGCTGTTTGGCTATAAAAATCACCAAGATTCTCCCATCCTAAAATAAATAAATAAATAAACCATCAGTAAATCATACAATCCTGCAAGTAAATCTCCTGTAACTGCCAAATAGAAATAGAACAATATAGTAGAAAAGTCATCGGTACAGAAGTAACGAAATTCAAATCCTAGACAAGTTTATCACCAGCAAGCTAGGGGAGTTGGGCCATTATTCAACTTATATTTAATTTCCCACACTATTACAGAAGTCTCGTGATATAAAATGAAATGCTTATAGTAGCTACAATTAACATAGCATTTTACAATTTACAAAGCACTTTTTCCCCCACAATAACCCAAGAATGGTCATACAAGGATTTCCCCCCACTTTCTGATATGGAAACATAAGTACAGTGATTGATTAGTTGACTTATCACATAACTCATTAATGGTTAAAGTAAAACTTAAACCCAGGTCATCTGATCCCAAGTCCAATGTTCTTTGTACTATGCCAAATTGTGTCATGGACAATTTTTAAAAGAAAAAAAGTGCTGTTCAAGTATCAGAAATTCTTTGACTGGAGAGACCCTGGCTTTCAGCTTTCTTATTGTGGAGGGCTATTTGTCAAAAAGAGCCCACCCAACATTCTGTTTCCCAGTGTTTCAACAGTGTCCCACTAATTCTTGCAGGATTCTCTACTTTTCCTACCTCTCTTATGATTTCCTTCATTGCAACCAGTTCCTGTAGAGTTAGCTTTCTTTTGAGTCAATTAAACCACCATTTAAACATATGGCCTTCTCTATTTTAGATACAGAGAAATTTCTGCTAGAAATTCCTGAATTGTTGAAAGCTGTGGAGTAGGTCCCTTTCACCCTCACCTTCTGGCCTAGTCTTTTTTTTTAAGCAATCGGGGTTAAGTAACTTGCTCAAGGTTACACAACAAGTTATTTTTGTGTGGGTGCCGAGTATCTGAGGTCGGAACCGATCCCAGCTCTCCCGACGCTGGGCCTGCGGCTCTTACTCACTGTGCCACCTGGCCGCCCCTCCAGTCTTTTTTTTTTTTTAATAAGTGAGTCCATACTTTGAAAAAACAGGTGGCTCATTTTTTATTACACTTCTAGAAAAACTCATGTTTGCTGAGAAAAATATCATGCTTGCCGAAAAAAATATATATACATACATATACATCTATGTATACATATAATCTCCCAGTTTTTGCATTCTCTTAACCTATTCATTATGGGAGAAAAGAAAACACACACACATACACACAAATGGCTGGAAGGTAGCAGAAAGTAGAGGCCAAGAATGGATATTGGATTATTGAATTTATACAGAGATACTGAAAAACGAGGTGCCCTATGAGGAATATCCTTTCATCACTATGGTTACCAGATGCTTAAGAACAAACGCCATGTCAGAGAATTGGGGGAACCTAATGCCTTTGGAAAACTTTTAGCAAAGTTAAAGTAAAATGCCATGATGTGAAGAATGATCATTTCAAATCAGATTTGCCCATTTTCAAGTGCAAACAGATGTCTGGGATAAAAATTCTTCTCCCCTACTTACTGTCTTTTATTTAGAGTGGCTTCCTATTGTCTCCTTTTTCCCACTTATGGGGAAAAGGGGTTGATACAGTGCTAAACCTGCTGGCACCTTTTGGCACCTCAGTGCGCACAGAGTGATATTCCACAGTATTAAGTATGATGGCCTTGCAATGGGGATTAGAGTTTACTAAGGACACTATTGACGCGACGGATTATTTGTGCAGCTTCTACTCTATCCCTGAGCTACTGTAAAATTAATCTCTTTCTCACTAAGACACCTGAACACCAAAGCCAATTTGTGGGAGCTCTGCATTCCTTATATTATTCTGTTGTGTTATTTATGACTTTGCTATAAATAAGTATTACTAATGTTTGGGTCACTTTTAGAATGTTCAAGGTCATTTTTTCCCTTGTCAAATGAATATTTTATAAGATGTCTCAAAATATAAGGAGGGAGGGACAGCATAATCATATCTTCTTGGTTTACTCATTAATGACCAGAGATTTGAATTTGTTTTGCATTTTAGGTAACCTCATATGTTATATATCAGTAAAGGACAGTTGTGATATTTTTTTTCATGAATGTATCCTATAAGTTTAAATAGAAAGGAGGAAGGAAGG
>NW_027185715.1:5024733-5027088 GCF_028583685.1 Petaurus breviceps papuanus | reverse complement strand
TCTGGATAGTGATCAGCCATATAAATTTTGCTTCAAAGAATGGAAAAAAAGAAAGCAATTACCTTGTGCCCTCTCTAGAAGCAATTCTCAATACTTAAATTTTATTGTGAACTTCTACCCCAATTTAGATGCTGGGTTTCTCCAATATTTCTTGTTTAAAAGGGTAAATCAATTAGATGATGAAGCCTAAAGCATATTTCCCTCTTTAAATCTCTGATTCAGACTTTACCTTGAAACACAAGATTGAATTCTTTCCAGTTTCATCTGGGGATAGGATAAAAAGTGATATGTTGAAAATTTAAGGACTTTTAAAAAATAATACTGCAGTCTAATATTGGATAGAGTTTCATGGGCTTCTGCTGTTTTTTAATTTGCTTCTTTTTTTCCTTCTGCCATCCTACACTGGAAATGAAATTGGACCATAAAAAGATCCAGGTATGAGAAGGGCAGCCCAGGAATTTTGATGATCTCTTACTGGTTCTGATGGGAGAGGGAGAGAGAACTTAGTGGCTGTGTGATTCATGGCTACTGAGTCCCAGAGGACAAATAGAGTATAGCCCAGAGTTAGAGATTGACTGTGTCATGCTAGCTTTAGTTTTAACCCTGAATCTCAGAGTTGGAAGAGACCCTAGGGATTAACTCATCCAACATGTGCCTGAACATGAATTTTCCTTGACAATATCCCCGGGATAGAATTATGTAAACATAAGCAATTATTAAAATAATAAGAATAAATAGATACATGATCACAGGGAGTTCATCTTAATGGGAAGGAAGAGTGGAAGATTGACTCTCCCAACTCAAAGAATAAAGACCATCATCAAGACTGACGTTAGAATATAGTAAACTAATTAGTGCCTGAAGTATAACCATCTGACTACTGCTAAGAGGATCTTCTCCTCTTGACTCCAACCTAATTTAGGTCCTAGTAGAAAGATAGCATTATGTAATGAATGGAATACTGGACTTGAAGTCAGGAAGATGTGGGTTAGAAGTGGGCCTCAGTGGTGGCTAGGTGGTACAGTGAATAGAGCATTGGCCCTGGAGTCAGGACGACCTGAGTTCAAATCCAGCCTCAGACACTTAACGCTTACTAGCCATGTGACCTTGGGCAAGTCAATTAACCCCAATTTCCTTTCCAAAAACAAAAAGCAAAAAAAAGTGGGCCTCAGACACTTACTGTGTAATCCTAAATGAGTCAATTCTCCTTTGACCTAGAATACCTCATCTGTAAAACAAAGCTATTTTTCTCAATGACCTCTAAGACCTCTTCCAGTTCTGACTCTACAATCCTGTGATCTTAAATACTACATTCATAGAAGAAAAATCACTACACTTGGAATTGGGAAGGTCTGGGTTCAGATCCTGTCTCAAACACTAGCCATGTAGCCCTAGGATAATCACTCAAACTTTCTGTGCCTTAGTTTCCTGGTGTGTAAAAAGAAGTTTGGACACTCTGGACCCTAAGGCATCGTCAAGATATAATTTTTTTTTTGCTTTTTTTTTGGAGGGGGGAGGGAGGAAGACAGGGCAGTTGGGTTTAAATGACTTGCCCAAGCTCACAGAGCTAGTAAGTGTTAAGTGTCTGAGGTCAGATTTGAACTCAGGTCCTTCTGACTCCAGGGCTGGTGCTCTCTGCACTGGGCCACCTAGCCACCCCCAGATATAAATTTATGATACCCTCAGCTATGGTAGTACCTTCTTCTGAAAACAATGTGAATGTTTGTCTGTGATAGTTCCCCATCAAAGTCTTTTTGGCAAGTGTACATTTTGCATTTGAGCAATGTGGCCATCCCCTTGGAGTTGTGCTCTCTGAAGTAGAGTTTGAATGCCTGTCAGTTTAGTTCAAGAAGGGACTTCAGTGCCGGTCCCTTATCTAGCCAGGTGATCTTCAGAATCTTGCTAAGACAATTCAAATGGAAGTCATTCAGTTTCCTGGCATAGTCCTCGTATCCTGTTCAGGTTTCACAGGCATACCACAAGATCAGCACAACGGCTCTGTAAACTTTTAGTTTGGTAGTCAGTCTAATACCTATTCTCTCTCACACTTTCCTTCAGAGCCTCCCAAACACTGAGTTAGCTCTGGAAATGCATGAGTCAACTTCATTATCAATGTGTATATCCTGGAAAGTACACTATCATGGTAAGTGAACTTATTCACAGCATTCAAAATGTCCCCAGGTCCCTACCTAAGCACAATTTAATGATTATTGTTTGGGCCCATATGGCTCAGAATGAATGTAAATAGCAATTGTTTCTCTCTTGGCCAGAAATCCTGAGGGTTTTCCCCTCCCAGCTTGATTTTATCTATCTATCTATCTATCTATCTATCTATCTATCTATCTATCTATCTAT
>NW_027185715.1:4993909-5024723 GCF_028583685.1 Petaurus breviceps papuanus | reverse complement strand
TATCTATCTATCTATCTATCTATCTATCTATCTATCTATCTATCTATATCTATCTATCTAAGTAAAGGGGTAATTCCTAGGTTTACTTCTTAAACAGGCCTAATCACTGAATGGGTGCTACCTCAATCCACATTTGGTCAATCCTCAATGGAGGATTAAAGTCAGTCAACAAACATTTAATTAAGCACCTACTTTGTGTTAGATGCTGTGCCAACCCTGAAGATACCAATAGAAGCAAAAGATAGTTCCTACTTTAAAGGAGTTCACAATCTCATTAGGGAGAGAACACATAACCAATATATACAAATTAACTACCTACAGAATAAATAGGAAATTAATAAAAGACAAAAGAGAATATAATTAAGAGAGATTGGGAAAGGCTTCCTGTAAAATATGGAGTTTTATTTGGGAATTAAAGAAAGCCAAGGAAGGCAGGTGGTAGAGATGTAGAGGGTAAACATTTCAGGCATGGGTAACAGCCAGACAAAATGACTGGAGCAGAAAATTGGAGTAACTGAGTCATGGAACAGCCAGGAAGCCAGTGTCTCTGGATCAAAGAGTGTATCTTGGGGAGTTAGGTTTAATAAGACTGGTAAGGTAGAAGGGAGCTAGGTTATGAAAATAACTGAATGTAAAGAATGTTTTATTTGATCATGGAGGTGATAGGAAGACACTGAAATTTATTATTAAAATTATTAATAAAGGGAGACATGGGTAGGATAAGAAAACACAGATGGGTTCATATAGGTTCGCAGAAAGATATGGGTTTATAGAAATGATTATTGATATTTATGAAATCATGGATCCAGAAACTAATTGAAGTGATCACAGTTAAGGATAAACTCCCTTAATGGAAGCCTTGTGTGATAGTAAGTACAAGTATTAACTTCATTATATACAAAAGAGAGTCAGCATGATGTAGTATATAAGGAATTCAAGTCCTGTATGAGGAACAAATCCTGTGTTCAAATTCTACTTTTCCCTTGGCTTTGTAAACCTGAGTATGTCACTTATCCTTGCAATGCCCCCAGCCACTCTCTAGAACTTTCTTAGAAGATTATATTCTTCTTTGATGGGGTTTCCGCATAATAAGCTCCAAGTACCAATGAAATCACTGACTTCCTTCATTTTCAAATATATAAAATATTCACCAGGCGGCCAGGTGGCACAGTGAATAAGAGTGCTGGCCCCAGTGTTGGGAGACCTGGGATTGGTTCCGGGCTCAGATACTCAGCAGTCACACAAAAATAACTGGCCGTGTAATCTTGAGCAAGTGACTTAATCCCAATAGCTTTAAAAAAAATAAATAAATAAATGGAATATTCACAACCAGAAGAATTAGAGCTAGAGAAGAAAACATTTCAGAGAATAATACTTTAGAGTAAAAATATTATATTCATTATGTTTAATAACAACTCCCTAGATACATCAGGATGAAGCACTATGTAAATAGGAGGGGGGAATAGTTAAACTTTTCAGTGATCCAGAAGACACATTTTAAAAATATTAAATAGGAATATAATTGGTTTCTAATAGTAATAAGAATTCAAAGCGGGGAATCAAGGTCAAGCAAGCCTGGGTATCAGGTCTTGATAAGGGAGTAGTAAGAATAGCTCTAATTATCATATCCTTCTATATAAAATACATTAATAGCTTCCCATTATCTAATCAACAAAGACCATGATCATGGACTGGTTAAAGAAAGCAAGATGGCTCATCAGAATTGTATTGTTACTTATGGAGGAGGTGATATTCAAACAGAGATTGGTTATGACTAATAAAAACTGATATTTCTAGAGTGCCTTTTATACATTATCCAAGTTGAAGCTCACAACAACTAGGTGAGGTAGGCAAAGGAAATATTAATTCATAATGTACATGGGAAAACTAAGAGAAGAATAGTTACGAGAATTGGGTCATGTTCATACAACTAATAGGTATCAGAGAAAGGACTAGAACCTAGGGCTTTCTGACTTAAAGTTCAGCTCTGTATTCACTGATTGACACTGCTACCTAAGATGTAGAGAAATGTATATTTATTAGCAGGTGATGTGGAAAGATAAAAATTATCAAAGTATGTAAGTTCCGTGAGGGCAGGAATCCTGTGCCTTCATGCAGTTTGAGTTTTCCTGGCTGAAGCAGGCAAAGGAGGGAATCTTCTTTTATGCTGCTAACAGGCACTTGAGTAGTGATAGTTGTATGAAAGAGGGTCTCCACAGAAGCCATGATCTGGTCAATTCACCCTTTTGCTATTCATTTCTACTACTCCCATCTTCCATATTTGTAGCCTAGATCTTGACCACCCAAAGTCGCAATCATGTCAACCTGGAGGTCCTTATCCACTGTCTTCTTCTGGATCACATGAAGGCATTTAGTAAAATTGATGTAGGCTTGCTCAGGGGTTGAAATGAGTTCACATTCCTTGACTTTGTAGTACTCTTGACTTCAGGTCTAAGAGAATCAAAATTTCCACTGATGTACTCAGGTAAGAAGCTCTCCTACTCTCCTTCAGTGACATGATAAAAGTGGTTAGCACCTCCATTAGCAAAGACTTTCAGAAGAGCTTTGCTCCACAGATGATGAAAATTACTTCTGTGTAAAGGTTGATTAAAAATGAATAGGCAATACTTCAGATTCCCAGTGAGAAGTAAGTATTCTAGCAGGGTATCAGATTATTAGCTTCTGCCTTCATCTATAACCCCTTAAAAGAGGGACTTGGGAATGGAGGTACAGGTGGAGAGAAGGTGAGAGGAGCCACAGCCCCTATGTTTTCCCCCTCCCTGCCTCTTCTGACACAACATCAGCAGCAGCCACAGAAGTGGTGGTACTCCACTTACACAGTTACTCCAAGTATTTTCTTGTGAGATTTTTGTTCCTCATTTTCTATTTGGTCAATTGGGCTTTTAAAGAACCTCTTCTCTTCAGTGGATTTTGTTTCCTCTTTCACCAAAATGATAATTCTTTTTTCATAATTTTTTTGCATCACTGTTATTTTGTTTCCCCCTTTTTTTCTTCTACCACTTTCATCTCTATCTGTAACTCTTCAAGGAATTCATGTTGGATTTGGATCCAACTAAGATTTTTCTTTGAGGCATAGATTACAGCTGTTTTCATATTGTTGCCTTCTTTTGAGTTTATGTCTTGGTCTTCTCTGTCACTGTAGTAACTTTTTATGGTGAATTTGTTACTGTCATTATTTGCTTATTTTCCTGTACAATTCTTTACTTTGAACTCTAAGTTAGAGTTGGAATCTGCCCACCTGGGGATGGGAAGGCATTATCTCAAGTTTCAGGCTTTTTTTTTCATGCTGCTACTGCCAGAGCTAGATCTGGGGTTCTGCACATTTTCGGTGCTTTTGACATGGTATGATCCATGAAGAGGTGTCGTTATTGATCTCCTGGTTGGTTCTCTTGTTTTCACCCAGGAAGGTAACCAGTTCCTTGTAGTTCCAAGTTCTAGCATATCTCTTGGTCTTTGTACTGTGCCTAGGGTCCCTTCTTCCTTGTGACCAATCACCAGCACTTCTCTCTACCCTTGAACTGGGTAGCTACCATGCTGTTTTTGGACTTTGGATATGCCTCCAACCTGGTGTAACAGACTTTTTCTGCTGACCTCTTATATTTTCTCAGGCCAGAAAAATGTCTCACCCCAAACTTTTTTGACTCTACTGTTGTAAATTTGATCTGAAGTATTATTTTGAAGTTTTTTGGAAGTAATGTTGAGAGAGTTCATCTAGGTGGTTGCCTTTAATCAAACATTTTGACTTTTAACAGACATTCCTTCATTTCAAAGACAAGGAAACAGATTCTTAAAAAAAAGACTGACTTACCCCTATAGCAAATAATTATCTAAGAAGAGAGATTTGAAGTTCAGAATTGTTTCCACTATAAAACAATACTAATTGAAAGATAAAATTTCCATGTTTGAAACAGAATTAAACAAAGACCCAAGATGACAAAAAAAGGAGAATGAAAAAATGGTCAAGATCTAGGCTATAAATATGGAAGACAGGAGTAATAGAAATGTATAGTACAAGTGTCAGAACATTAAAAAAATCATCTGTAGGTAAGCAATTGGGAGAGCAAATTGAATAGACTAACAAGATGGAATAACAGTCTAAGATAAAATAAATATCAAACAAATAAAAATGTATGACTAGAATTCAATAGCATGGAAAAAATAAAGAGTCTGGGAAAATAGGTTTCATATTTTCTAACCTTTACTGTATGACTTTCACATGAGAAAAAAAGAAGAAAATAGAGAATCAAAGGGTCAGTGGAGGATTGGAACAATTTTTAAAATAAATTTGGTTATAATGAAGGACACTAGAAACACTAATTTTAAAAATTGCAGAAAAAAATTAGAAATTACAATGAATTATGACTCTGTGCATTGCAGACCACATGGCCTACAGGAATGAGCAATCATTCTCAAGTCAAACAACATTTGTTAAAATCTAACTTCTAAAAACTTATATTGGTATGACCCTAAATTAATCTCCCTAAGCCTCAGTTTACTCATCTGTAAAATGAAAGCATTGAACTGTATAACTTCTGAGGTCTCTTCCAGCTTTAAATCTATGAAATTTTAAAACAAATGACTCTTCCAGGGATTGAATACACAAAGTGAATAAAAGAAGAATTATTTATTAAGCACCTATTTTGTGCCAGACACTTTACAAGCATTATCTCATTTGCATCTAACAACAAACCTGAGAGGTAGATGTTATAATTCTTCCCATTTTACAATTCAGGAAACTGAGGTGACTGAGGTTAAAAGAGTTGCCCAGAGTCACACAACCAGGAAGTATCTAAGGCTGAATTTGAACTCAGGCTTTCTTGACTCCAGGTCCAGTTCTATGCACTGCTCCACCCAATTTTAAACCTAGAGAAGGCCACTAAAATAGATAATTGACTGAAGACAAGGTCTGATAAAGATTTTTAAGGTAAAAACACAGGAAGTGGTTGAAAACTGCCCACATGTATCTATCCATAAAACCAGAGTTGTTAATAGAAAGAATCATAGAATATCCATATAAATGGACCAATAATTAACAGGATACATTATGTAGAAGAGGGATAGTGCTGAGTATCATGACCTCATGTGTCTACAAAAAAATGCACAGGTCTTTGATAAAAAAGAAAGGTCAACTAAAAAATTGATGCAAAAGTATATATTTGATCTGGTGGCAGGTGAAGAAAAAGGCTACAGCCACCGAAAAACACCTGGAGCCAAGAGATGGAATGTCTTGCTCCAGGAGGACAATCTCTTTGGATTTCAGGATTTTGGGATTTTATATATGATCCTGGAAATAATAGGAAGGTGTAAAGTTTATTGATGGGGAAATAGGGTGATATGGTCAGACACAGGAAGGATTGGAGCAGGGAAAGACTTGAGGCAGGCGGACCAACCCCAAAGTTTTTGCAGTATTCCTAATGTGAAGTAATGAGACTCTGAACCAGTGTTGTTACAGTGTCAGTGCAAAGAAAGTGGGGTGTATGAAAGAAGCTACAAAGGTTAAAACAATTGGCCACTAATTGGAAATTATGGGATGACAACTAGGTTACAAACCTGGGTCACTGAGATGATGGCGATACCTTTGACAGTAACAGGGAAGTTAGTAAGAGGACACAATTTTGGGGGAAGATAGTGAGTTCAGTTTTGAACATGAGTTTAAGTTTGTCTCTAGAACATACAATTCAAGATGCCTAATGGACAGTTGGTGATGCAAGGAGAGAGCATAGAGTTGGACAAATAGATTTGAGATTCAACACATAGAGATGATAGTTGAATTCACGGGGATTAATGAGATCACCAACTGAAATACTATAAAAGAAGAAAGATCCATAATAGAGTTTTGGGGGACTCCTCACTGACTATGGAAAGGATGAATATGCAACAAAGGAGACTGGGAAGAATGGTCAGGCAGGTAGAAAGAGTACCAGGAATGAACAGTGTCATGAAAAGCAGGAGATAAGAGGGTATCAAAGAGAAGAGGGTTATTGAGTGTCAGAAGCTTCAGGGCAGTCATGAAGGATGAAGACTGATAAAAGGGCATTAGATTTAGGAATTAAGAGAAGATTAGTAAATTTGGAGTGAACAATTTCAGTTGAATGAGAAGGAGAGAAGCAGGAATCCATTGAGAACACATACTGGAGATTAACAGCATCATATGTTGAGCTATAAAAGGAAGGAGAGATGACAGCTAGGATTTTTAAAGGATAAGGGTGACATGAACATGTCTATATGGAAGAAAATAACAGGCAATAGTTATAGAACAATCAAAAATAATGAGAGAGTAGATGAGACACATACTGGAATAGAAAGGGGGACAGAGAATTCTTGTACACATAGAGGGGTTAACTTGACTGGAGTAAGGTAATGTGTGTGTGTTTGCAATTTTGTATATTTATCTATCAAGAATGAAAAGATTGTCAAGAGTGATAAGATTCAGCTTCTCTAGCAGTGTATCTACCGTGGGCCAAATTGGACTATATCAGACAAGAATTTCGTATGTGTAATAGAAGATAAGAAAGTGAAGAAAGCTGTACACTGGTAAACAGATAGATCTAGGACCTTATCTTTGAGATGAGGCTCTGTTTGCTTAAGAAATAGGGATCAGAATGCTGTTATTTACACAGGAGGAAGCTTAAATTAAGCAAATAGGTGGTTTTCCCAAGGTTGCATAGAAAACATCTTTAGGAGACAAGTAATCTTCAGAAGAATGTATAAGGAAAGACAAGGATATCTCTCACTTCCAACTCTATGAATGATCTCCCTGTGAACCTAGCCAGGAGGCCACTGTTAAGTAAGGGGAATTTTGTTATTCTTTTTAGGGGATAGTTTCAAAGATCCTAGAAAATATTTCCCAGGACTCTGGTTGTAGACCTCTTCACCATGTTTGTGCAGTGAAATACAGGGTGGCATAATGTAATGTTTATTATGCTCACACAGAATGATGATATTGCTAAAGTTAACCTGTAAGTCTATTGATGGCAATATTCAATCTTTGTTTACTACCCTATAAAGCAAGTGGGTACTGGTCAGTGAGTGGGAGAATCCATAGGGGAATATGACAGTGTAATGCTGTGTATGCCTTGATCAGTCCCCATCAATGCTTGGGGAGTTTCTGTGTTTGTCTCAACCAGCCCCCATTGAGACTTAGGGATTCATAGGAGATGTAGCTCCTGCTATATTCTCTTCTGCCCCTGAAAGAAGGGTAATTAGGGAATGCTCTAGGAGTCGGGGCTCTCATTTTCAGCAAACCCTCCTGAGAAGGATAGACTAGAATAAAGTAACACCATTAACCCCACTGAAGCTGTCTTCCTGTCCTTCCCATGTGGCCAGATCAAGAGTGAACCTGTTGGGGCGGCCAGGTAGCACAGCAAGTAAGAGCACCAGCTCCAGTGTTGAGAAGACCTGGAGATCGAATCCCGGGCTCAGACACTTAGCACCCACCCAGAAACACCTGGCCGTGTAACCTTGAGCAAGTTACTTAACCCCAATTGCTTAGGGGCGGCCAGGTGGCTCAGCGAGTAAGAGCACCGGCTCCAGTGTCAGGATGACCTGGATCAAATCCGGGCTCAGATACTTAGCACCACACCCAGAAATAATAACTGGCCGTGTAACCTTGAGCAAGTTACTTAACCCCAATTGCTTAAAAAAAAAAAAAAAGAGTGAACCTGTTAGAGGCTGGAGTCCAAAAACTCCAGTGCTTCCTTTGTGTTATTTGTGAAACAACCACCATATACACAGCACTTGCTCATTCAAGTAGTGCCTAGTAGAAGTCCCTTGTCTGTAACAAATGCCTAGATTGTATCTCTTGGTACAGTTTGAATAAAAGAGACTGTCCTCTTCAGTTTGCTGAATCCTCCATTCATAATGATTCAGTAATACTGGAAATCCCCCATATAGGAATCATTTAAAAGAGATACTACCAGGGTTTTCCCCAAATACAGAAAAATTAGTTCAGTGGTATGTTGGGAAATATTTATCAACAAGTTTTCTGGTGTTGGGGGGGAGGGTTTGAGGGGGGAAATGCGCACTCCAAAGATGTTTAAAATTTAACCTTCAACAAAAGAAATTGAGCCCTAATTTGCAGCATTTGTGAATTTTCAAGGTGTAAATGCTCACACTGACTTTTTAAAATGACTCTCCCAAGCCTCTACAACCAGGTTCCAACACACTCCTACATGAGTTTTTTGCTTTGCTTTTTATGGTCTTCAAAAAAAGCTATTTTTTACTATCATGTCATGGAATTTGTTGACCTGGCACTCTCATGACTAAAATCCAGACCTACAGTATAAAGGGCAGGATCTTATCCTAGGCCATTACTATACTAAATCCAGAACTCTGTAAATTTATTATTTATTATCATTTATTTACTCTGTGCAATACTGCCAGTATTCTAAAATGAAAGAATACATATTATTTGCATAATTGAGAAGAGAGCTCTCATTAAAATCTAAGGAGTAAAGATGAAATTATTTGGATAGTATATAGTATCAGAAATAGACTAACATGCTATTTAGACATATTTAGACCAGTTTCCTCATTTCAGATTAGGAAAACTGAGGAACTAAACAGCTAAATGGCTGGTCAGTGATTATATAGCTCATGAACATCAAAGGCAGGATTTGACTTTCATTGTAGTATACCAACCTGTCTCTAATTCTACCTCTTCATTGTCTTCATTAACCACAGACCTTTACTGAGGGACCCATTATCAATAAAGTCCAGGGAAAGAAGGGTCAATATCTGCCCAGGAATTGTACTTTAAAAAATATAAATAACAAACTTGAGTTACAGAAAACAAGCACCCAGTGCATCATAGAGATGCTGGAGGAGTTCAGAGGGATCACAGTGGGCTACAATAGCTAACTCAATGCCTCCCTAATGTCTTACTTAGAATATATATATAGCTACCAGTCAGTGCATTAGTGGTAGAAACATGGATGGAATTTATTTAAAAGAAGATATGAAAATAAAAGCATGTGTTTGGGAACTGTCCAGATGCAATTGATTCCTCTAACCCGGTGTTTCCATGGCCAGTGAGATTCAATATCATTTGTAATATTGTATAGCTAGAATGAGGCACAAGACCTGGGCATTGTATATAGAATCATTAAAAAGAAAGAAAGAAAGCTGAGGCACCAGAAGAGAGGGCAGTTGAACATGAAAACTTTGGAACCACTTGTTGTTAAGATTTCATGATAATGTTTTTTTTAGAAAACTTACAAAATTCCTTTTTAAATAATAGCTTGGACAACTCAGCAACAGAACTTTATTCTATTTAACTAAAAAATCCCTCCCTAAACCATCTGGGCTGGCAGGTGTTCATCATCAGATCTGGGTTGCTATGAGACTGGAAGTTGCTAATGCTAATTAGTTATAAAGCAAGAAACCTCAATTCTGCTCATTTGAAATAACTTTACATTTGCCACTACTGGAAAAACAGGAAACACTGATCCAAAATGCAGCATTTGTAATTAGAGATCCCTAAGGAGGCCATACTAACTAGCCATAAACTATAAACTAAATTATTGATGACTTCTATTTGACTTTAGTTGTAGTTCAAATTCATATGACTGATTCTGGTAGATTTTTTTGTGGCTAGTGGAATCAATATCTGTCCAATCCTTTTCAGTAAGAAGGCAGGGAAGAAGGGGAAAATATGTTTTCCTTCACATGTATCCTATGGCTTCTCATCTATAGAGAACATAATTAAGTTGCTCTCAAACATGCTTTTTTTAAAAGGTCTAATATTTTATTGATGACCTCTACAAAAAATTGAATGGGAGCTCATTAAATTTATAAAGAACATAAAGGCCATATTCATGTGAGTGTTTGCATAGTCTTAAAGATCAATCTGGTAATGCTATATGGCTGTGAATGATGGAATACCAGAGCTTTGGAAGAATCACACTTGTAGGTCAATCAAAGTTCAGTGAAGAGATGAATAGAGGGCATGAATTGGCTATGGCATGTTACCAAGGAAGAAAGGAACAGGTAAAGCAATGCAAAATATGTGATTGGAAATCTATAACTAGAAAATAAAGGTTGTTGTTCTGGCAATGAGGGCAAGGGAAAACTGATGCACAGTTTAATTGTTACCCATATAATTTCAAGAGCTCTAGAAGAAGGGCAACACATTAGAGGAATCTATATATGGTGAATTTATAGAATACAGACAAGCATTTCAAAGAATGAGAAGATTGCAATCTATAACATTCAAGAATATAATTTAGATCATAGATCTAAGTATCAATATATTGAAACAGAGGTGGGGAATCACTGCATGATCAAGTGAGTGGATTTTACAAGGGTAAACCTAGCCAAAATTTTATGGGAATCCTCATAGAAAGAAGAGATATACATCAAAGAAAGCTTAACAAAATAGAGGACTGGTCTCACAGACAGAAAAGTATTGGATTAGATTATACCTAATGTCCCTTGCAGCTCTAAAATTCTATTAATTAGTTGGAGAAAACAAAATTACTGGTCATATGCTAGAGAACTGAAGATGAGATGGACAAATACATAATAAAAAGATACATAAAAATGCTAATTATGAATTGGTAATGTTTACCCCCTAGGCTCATAAAATAAAAACCAGAAGGGACCCCAAAATAATCTGCTCCAACAATGTGATTCATAAATGAAAAATTTGGGGTTAGTTGGAATATTGAAGTAATCCAATTAGCAGAGTTAAGGTTTAAAGCCAGGTCCAAGGACTATTTTTTTTAATGATACTTTTTTCCCTCCACAACACCAAATGTTTTTGTTTGTTTGTTTTTTATTAGCTTTCCCACGGGGCTTCTTAAACTTTTTCCACTCATGACCCCTTCAGTGCTTCTTAAACTGTGGGTTTAGACTCCTGAGTATGACCCATAGTATCAAGGAGTAATCTTTCTCCTATAAAACATTGGTCAAAATTCAACTGCAGTTATCCCAACATCTTAAGCAGAACATGAAGGATTTAAAGACTATCAAGAAAATGGGAATCAGAGCATTGACAGGACCAAAAATACATCTGATGATGAAGAATAAATCTCTGAGTTTCCTTTGAGCACTAAATCTATGATCCTAACAGTAAAGTATCGTATTAGATATTAAAATTAAACTATTAGACTTACACAGATAATAATCCCTTATGGAAATGAATACATACACAAACACATATAAACAAACATATACATACATACTCACATGCATATACATATACACACACAAAGAGAGATTTGTATCACACACACACACACATACACAAACACTTGTTTCACTGAATTAAGGTAGCCTGAAGTAATTCATCAGTGCAATAGCTTTTCTAATAGACTTTCCAGAATCTTCAATGCAGGGAACACATTGAAGAAAAATGTTCTTTAATGCAAATCTTATTACATTATGGACTGTCTTTAAATAGTATGCATCAACCTTGAAACTACTGTATGAGAATTGAAATAAATTCCCAAGTCAAGTTATAGTTGTATTATTTTTTAACTTAAATATACAGAGTTTAGGAAGGTTATAAAGGGAGGTTCCAGAAACCTCTAAAATATTCTATATAAAGTATTTTTGAAATCTCTTCTTCCAAACAGTTGTCTTTTTCTTTCTAAAATAAGATAATTATCCCAATAGAAACAATATAAATTCTGTTTTCTAATTTCCATAAATAAATTCAAATTTTATCTCAAATTGAGTTGTTCTCAAATTTATTTTAAAGTTTAATCTTGATAGTCAAAACTGTAAAGACACATCACTAATAGATCAAGTAAAATCTGAGCATCAAAATTGTTGGAATGCTCATAGAAATTCTAGTTTATAGTAATGTTGAAATTATATTTCAACACTAGCATTTTCTTAGAACTTTTAAAAATACAGTAATAGATGTTTATTTTTTTTTAATGGGGTCAACTAAAACACCAAGAGATGCAATTGTATCTCCACTGAAGAAGGCTGCACTTAACTGAAGATAAACTGAAGCAATGTTATGTCCTTCAATTGAAAAACTTTTGGATATCACTCTAGTGTTAAGAGGGCCTTGAAATCCTAGGCAACCTGGAAGGGTCTACTGATTCCCTGAAAACTCTTCGCCTTCCTGGACTTTTCTTACTGATCCTGAAGTGAACTTAGCAGCTCTTGATTGGAAGATAGGAAACCAGAAAAGAAAGAAAGAAAGAAATGTTTTCAAGCTCTGATGTAAAACTAGATCAATTTCTAAAAGGCATGAGAGATAAAATATCATGACCATTAACTTTTTTCACTCACTTTATAGAATGCTTTTTAAACTAGAGAATCAGTCAAATGGCATTTGAATTAGATTTTTAAATATTCCTTCCTTCTTTCCCTTAGCTAGAGGAAGTTAAGATATCTTAGCTAATTAAACAATTAGCTTCAAATGAAATTCACCTAAAAAGTTCCTTTTTTCTTTCTCTTTACTATACATGAGACTTAGGAACATATTGGTGACTTAAGATCATTCTGTCACATCACCTGGGGATCTGTTGGTGCTTCCAGATTTGTTGCGTTTACTCTCAAGGACTAAGCCCAATTGGTGGCATCCATTGAAATGGATCAGAAAGCCTTCATTACGGTCATAGATGTCTATGTAACAAATCTTCCAATTGGGTGTATTTAAACTTAACTTAATTCCTATCAGTGAAATGGCCAAAAACAAAATTGCGGTCTAACACAAAAGTTCTTATACTAAAGATAATTAAGATGAAGGACAAGTTCAAAGTGAATGATATCAGTTGTTTCAGAAAACACTTGTCCATGAGAGAAGTGAACACCAGAGACATAACTAGAAATTTTTGCAACTGGGTCATATGCCTCTATCAGCAAGCACCCCAGCATCCCCAGGGTGTCTGCTCACACAGGTTCTTAGATCTGCTTTGATAAAGGAAAGCAACTCAAAATGGGTTAACAAGCTTATTTTAATCAGTCAAACATATATCATTTACCTCGTTCAGACAAAAAAGGTCAGCACCCCGAACTTCAGAGTATACAGGCAGAATTATCAAGACAGAGAAACAGATCAAGTAGACAGTTTCCAAACTGTCCAACCATTACATCCATACCAAATCAACATCTGGGTTTCAGCATCTGGGTTTTTCAAAGCCAGGGGGCTCTGGACAATGGCTAGCCCAGAGTTTCATCAAATCACAGAACACTTCTCAAAGTGAGCCCCAAAACAAAGCTACACATCAGGGCTTATATAGCCTTCTCCTGGCTCAGAGAATGTAACAATCTTATTGACCCACTGGCCAATCAAAAAGTATCTACTGAAAAACAAGCCTCCCATCCCAGGCTCCAGGTGCTCTTTAGCCTAGGGGCAGGGAAGATCTTTAAAATTTACATTCCCATTACAATGCCACAAATCATGTTTAGGGCAAACAGCGAGAAGTATCCCCTCAGTTGGGCAGTGGAGGAGAGAGATAGTCTGGAACACTGATACAAGCACACAGCAAGGAAGGAAAAGATGGAAGATGGAGAAGAGCTCACAAAAACATCTGATCCTGTTAATTTCCTATTTAAACTAATTACCCTTGGCAATCAGCTGCCAAGTTTCTGTTGTTTCAATATTCCTGAAGGATTTCAAGTACTATCAACTCCATTTAAAAATGGAACACTATATCAAAGCCCTCTTCACTTTACCATTTTTGTTTTTTGTTGTTGAGTCGTTTCAGTCCGATAGTCTCTCTGTGTCCCCATTTTGGGATTTTCTTGGCAAAGATACTGGAGTGGCTTGCCATTTCCTTCTCCAGCTCATTTTACAGATGAGGAAACTTAGGCAAAGAGGGTTAGGTGACTTGCCCAGGGTCACACAGCTAGTAAGTGTCTGAAGTCAGATTTGAGTTCAGGAAGAAGAGTCTTCCTGAATCCAGGCCCATCACCCTATCCACTGAACCATGGAGCTTGGGTCAAAATTACAAATTCAATTATTTTTCTCCCCCATGAAACATAGCAAAAGGGACATATATAAAGAATCACCATATGAATGATTAGTAAGTTTAGCTTACTCAGGGGAAAAATATATGTATATGTATATAGTATTTCAGTATGTGTGGGCATGGGTATATATATACACACATATATACACACACACACACACACATATATATATATATATATACACACATATATATCTACATACACACACACATATATATATATATATATGTCTAACAGCAATATTTCATTGCTGATCCAGAAGTAGACACCCTAATTTAAGAGAGCTCGTTTATTATTTCATGCTAATATGTAGCTTTAATTTAATATTTTTAAATTCCCTGTACATCACTTGCATATTTAGGTTTATGGATAAAACACAACAATACTTGAATACATCTGCTTGGGCCTCTATATTATTAAATGCTATCCATTCTTTTTAACAGGTTTTTAATTGGAAGCTATTTGCTGCCCCAGGTTCACAACTTATGACTCTTTTTGCTTTAATAAATTGGAGAGATTCTGCTGCTGAAGTAATTAGGCGACTGGCTGTCATTAGTGTTGCAGCAGCCTCTTGCCAGCTTGGATTTTATAACTGAAATAAGAGTGATGATTCCAACTCACTCTCTAGCAGACATTCCAAATAACCATGCTTTATTTGGCACACCTCAGTAATTAGCTTACTCTCCAACTGTACAGCTTTATCCAGTGCCTAGTCTCTTCTTCTAAAAGAAGATTTAAACAAAATTGGAAAGCCAACCAAACCCAAGTCATGACCTGAATAACTAATTGTACCATGATGAAAGACTTATGGGCTCTAATGCAAAGTGGGATGGAATGTTTAAAATCACTGCAAATAGGTATGCATGTATATACATGGTTGGAGAGTGGTTATAACTATGTGATTTCTCATTGCATAGAAATGAAATGAATTATGATGGCACCAGGAAGAACAGAAAATAATTTTGAGAGAGAGAGAAACACTCTTAAGTCTTGAATTTTGAATAGAAGATCCTTTATCAATATCCAATATCTTGAGTATTTTGATATATAAGGGCTAAAAGTCAGTGAGCTTACAGAGAGGTGAGCCTTCGTTTTTAGTTAAATTATATATCTCTCCAACCCCACCCACCCTGGAAAGTATAGACAAATCCACAGGCAACCTGCTTGAGAGAATTAGGACTATATACTATAGTATACTATATACTAGTATACAATATACATATAGTATGAAATTCTAAGATATCTCATTGAGCCTCTTAAAGAGAAGAGAATTCCTGGAAGGAACTTTGTGTCAGAGAAGGGTGAACTCTGGAGCAGCACTTTTCTCCTACTGAGAAGATGCTTCAATATGGGGTACCACATCAGTTAAGGAATCAAGGACCTGAACCATGGTATAGAGGAACAAATAATCTAGATTTTGTCCTCCACCACTGTATGAATTATTTTAATAGTTCAAGTTGTACGTGAAAGGGAATTGATAGTAGCCAAACTCCAAGTTCATTTCCTTTAGAGAGGAAGTAGGGAGGATTCAATTTCTTAATACAAGAGGTTATTATGGGTCTCTATAAATTTATTAGGTTACTGAAGCTTCCCTGATCAAACACCCCACAGAGAGCAGTAGATTTGGTATTTTTAGCGAATTAGATGGCATCTCAATGGTTCTTACATTTCTGTTTTTTTTTTTCCCCAAAGGTATACCTCATAGTTAACCTGGTACCAGGTGTTTATATATTTGGCATGAATGATTTACAGCACCTATGGAATGAGTTAAAAGACATTTACAAGTAATTTTTGAACTACTTTGTAATTCTAATGTCAAATCTTAGTCCTATAGAGAGACCAAGAAATATATCTTCTTCTTTTCTTTAGAGAGGTGAGGGACTATGTGTACAAAAGGCTACATACATTGTCAAGCATAGCTGTTTTGTAAATTAATTTTACTTAACTTTTTTTCCAAAGTTACAAAGAAAGACTCACTGAGTTTCTGGGGCAGGCGTAGGGAACCTGCAGCCTCCAGGTCACATGTGGCCTTCTAGATTCTCAAGTGTGACCTTTTGACTGAATCCAGACTTCACAGAACAAATCCCCTTAATAAGAGGATTTGTTCTGTAAAACTTGGACTCAGTCAAAAGGCTGTAACCAAGGACCTAAAAAGCCACAGTTTCCCCACTCCTGGTCTGGGGTATTTATCTTCCCTCTTCTGTGAAAACACACATGTATACACAAACACATATTATTTAATTATTCACATATATAAATAAATATAAATATATAAAATACATATATAAAATATTATATATATATATAAACATATATATATAAATAAAAATACACACATATTTTAAAGTAACTAGTTATTTATATGTTATCTTCCATATTATGGTAATAACATAGGAGAATGGGAGCTCCTTGAGTCCAGGAACTATATTGATCTCTCCTTATATCCCTAGCACTTAGCCCAGTGTCATACATTATAAGTGACTAATCAATGCTTATTCACTAACTGGTACATCTGAAAATGGCTTTGATGTGAAGAAAAGTGACACCATGAAACTATTTTTAATAAAAGAAATGTAATTACTAAAACTGTTCTCACCAAAATCATCACATTACTTTAAAAAATATCTCAGATAATAATGATAACAGTTATAAAGCATTTTAAAGCTGACAAAGTGTTTTTGTCACAAATGCCTTCTGAAGTAGGTAAATGTAGATGAGGAAACAGAAGCTTAGAAAATGACTTGTCCCTGGCCCCCTTAAGAAATTTAAGAAAAAAATTATTTTTTTTCCCTTGGAGAGGTGGGAAACTATGGGCACAGAATGCTGCATACACCATCAAACTTGGCTACTTTGTTTAATTATTTTTCTTTGTTACAAGAAAGGCTCATTCACTGAGTGGGATATGTGTGGGTAGTGCCTTCCCATATGAAATTATCTTTCATCTACTCCGTGGATCTGTATAAATTTAAAATCAGGTCTCCTTAAGCCAAGTTACCACACCAAAGAAAAAAAAAAAAATGGGAATTTGACCTAAGAACTCAGACAGCATCTCTAGCTATCTAACAAAAAAAAAAAGTCTGAAATGTTTCTGCTTTAAAAATATTATGTCTTTTCTGTCATTGTAGATTTCTCGAAATGTTCCTAGGCCTAGATTATATGGTAAATTGTGCTATCTACAGTTTTGTTTAAAAAAAAATCTTAGGCTATGTCTATTTATGGCCACCAAACAGGATGAGAGGGTGATGGATCTGATCATTTGGGTTATCTTCATTGCTGATATATATTACCACAGGAATGTTTCACATCCATTATTAAATAAGAAAAATGATCAAAACAAGCAAATGGTATAATCCTATAATTTTCTGAGCCTAGACCTGGGTTCCTGTGAAAGATGAACTACACAGAGGAATTGGAATGGGGCTGCCGCTCATCATGCAGAAACATCACTCTATTATACACTTCAGATTTATGGCCATTTAAATAAAAGAACCCAATTGCACACGATAAATTACAACTGAATAATGCATACTACAGCATTTCCTTTTATACAATGATATGCTTTCCACTGAGTATCAGAGTAGTCCCTATATTTCACAATATACCTAGTCCTATGGTATTTGTGTATTTTTCATATATCTTGTTTCAGGTAACTTTGCATAGTCTTATGAATGACAACATGAGAGAAAAACCCACTATCTAAAAAGAACAGACTGGAAATGTATATGTTACACTTGAATTTTGTTTATTTTGATTCTATAAAAGATCTATTTTCAGTAAAGATAAATAAATAATTTAGCAATTAAGGTCTCAAATAGGAAGACTTTTAAGTTATTTATCAATTACTAATCAATATCAATTATTTATCAATTAACCAAATCTGGTTTTTCTCCCTTTAGTCTAATCTTTTCCCTCTTGGGAAAAAACAAAATAAAAACAAAATCTTATAACAGATATTCTCTCAATAGCGGAAATAGAGGAGGTACTGAAAGCTCTCATGGAACAGAAAACAAAAATGTATTTAAAATGCTGTAATTAGATTCCCTCAATTTCTAATGGGTATTTTTTTTAAACAATTGGGGTTACATAACTTGCTCAAGGTTACACGGCCAGGTGTTTCTGGGTGGGTGCTAAATGTCTGAGCCTGGATTTGATCCCCAGGTCATCCTGACACTGGGGTCGGTGCTCTTACTTGCTGTGCTACCTGGCTTCTCCGATTCCCTCAATTTTTATAAAGATCTGAATTTTCACTGAGTTAAAGTATTGTTATCCTCTGGTGCTAATGTATAAACTAATCCCTGCCAATGTGTAGTTATTTTGGTATTTTGATGAACTCTTCAACTTGGAAAGCATAGTTTCATAGCCTGGTCTCAAAAAGCATAGTTCCAAAAGAATAGGGCATGGGATATCTAAGTTTTGATTTGGAGGAAAGAAATAGAAAAGGCTTAAGAGTCTTATGGAGCATTTGCTGCCCCTAGGGCCCATCACAAAGAAACTGGTTTTGACATTTAGGGGATAACATAAGGCTTTCTGGCCCCTGAACAGTGTGAGTGGGAAGGAAGATCATCTGAAACTGCAGGAGACACTGAAAACAAGCCTTGATATTTTGTTTGGGGTTGATCAGGCTTGCATATAAGGCAGCTTCTGTTCTATGAAGGTTTACACAGTAAAAAGAAAAAGAAAAGTTGGAGCTTAAACTAGCCCAAGAGAGTCAGGAGGACAACATTTTCCTATATGAATTTCGTCTTTTCTTTTTTCTATCAGATCCTCTAATTCTTGCGGAAATAGACCTGACTCATTGCTCATTCATCATCATTTTCTTGGTGTGGGTGTGTGTTTTCTCCTCCAGGCACATTTCATGCCTCAGAACTCAGTAGGGAACAAAGTTAAACTTGTTCTACCTGGTTCAGAATAACTTGCCCACCTGGAAATTTTTTTTTAAACCTCTAGAACTAGAAGAGTTGTAATGAAATGTGCATGAACTATGAAACTATTAATGCTTCTGTTTCCCAAAGAAGGTCTTCAGAGGCTGCGATTTCTTCCTTCTCTTTACCCTTTCACTCCCTATTTAACAAAGATATGAGTCTTCTCTTTACAAAGAGGTAAACTAGGAGCATGAAAATAGAGTTTATAAAGGGAGATATAATTAGCATTTTCAAATATTTAAGACCTACCTCATGGAAGAAGAATTTGATTTTCTTCTTAACTATACAAACCACAGACAGCACATAAATGTCACTGGGAGGGGAATATGCCTTCAGTATAAGATGAGGAGAATATTTTTTAAAGTTTAGAGGTCTTGAAAAGACATGCAAAATTAAGATTAGCCTAGGGGAAAGGGAAACACCATTCCAGACAGTAGTTGCACAGGAGTTTAAGTGAGTGGTAGAAAATCATATAGCAATTTAGGGAATTAGAAGGTTTAGGTAGAGGAATGGTAAATCATAAAAATGAACATGGAGATTGAGACTAGGCTATGAAGTGTCAAACATAGTTTCAGGACAAGCCAGAAAAGGAAATGAAAGAAATACTCATCAATTGAATGAACAAATCGAGAGATTCAGATGCCTCAAAAACAGTGATTATGGGCCTTACCCAGGACACCGATCAAAGTGTGAAGCCTATATTGAATCTAAACCATCAGAAACAGCAAAATATATTCAACTGGATTATTTTTTTTTTAATAACTTCAGAAAAAAAAAAAAGTTTGGGTGGTGGAAACAAGCTGACAGAATACAGGCTGGAATCCAGCTGAACTTTCTCAACATTCCACTCAAAACAACTTAAAAAAAAAACCTCAAATTAAAATTTTGAGTGGCATATCCCACAAAAGGTCAGAAGGAGGCATTTTTTCAGCCTAAAACAACTGAGGAGGCCCACAAGAGAGATCTGTAACACAGAGGTAGCCAAAGACTTGGAGTATCACAGGAGAACCAGAAGTGGCCTCAGAGTTGTTGACAGCAGCAACTTCAAATGGTCTCAGCACAGAAAGGGTAAGGGGGTCAGACAATGGGTCAGAAAGAGAGCATAGGGGAACCTTTCCTGGCACTAAGTGCAGTTGGTGCTGCTTGGTAAGTCTCTTGCCCATGAGAAATTCTGGGTCACTGTTTCTGATCATTAAGTAATGCTTGTAATTGCTCAGAAAGGAGAAAGGGACCTGGTCACCATTCTAGGACCAGGAAAAGCCCTAGGAATAGCAGGTACAGGGGAGTAGGGACCTTTCATGGGGAAAAAAAAAAAACAGAGGGCAGAAACAGAAAAGCAGAGACCATATCTGTTCCACATTAACACCACCTTGGGGAAGATAATGAACAGAACCAAGACAGACTTTTGAAGAAGAAATAGATAAAAAGAAAGATAAACAGAGGAAAATGGAATGAAGGAAAAGGTACAGATAATGATTATAACATAATGAGTGGGATAAGCTAACCCATAGAATGGAAGTGGATAGCACAATGCATGGGAAACCAGGATGCAGCAATATGTTGTACACAAGATAGATACCTGGTACAGAAAGACACATGCAAAATTGAAATGAAAGACTGGAGCAGATACTATCATGCTTCAGTTGAAACGAATAGGTCAGGGATCGTAATCATGATCTCAGACAAAGCTAAAGCACAAATAGATTTAGTTGAAAGAAATAACCAGGGAAACCACATTTTTCTAAAAGATACCATAGATGATGAAACAATACCAAGAAATTTTGCAGCAAGTTTCTCTAATAAAGGCATCATTTCTCAAATATGTAGGGAATTAAGTCAAATTTATAAAAATAAGAGCCATTCCCCAATTCATAAATGACTGGAAACATGAACAGAAAGTTTGCAGAAGAAGAATTAAAACTATCTCTAGTCATATAAAAAATGTTCTAAATCATTACTTGTTAGAGAAAGGCAATTTGAAAAAATTTTGATGTACCACCTCACACCTATCAGAAATGGTAAACTCTGCAAAGGATGAGGGAAAATAGGTACACATATGACATGTTGGTGGAGTGGTGATTTGATCCAACCATTCTGGAGAACGACTTGGAACTTTGCTCCAAGGGCTATAAAACTGAACATACAGTTATCCAGCAATAGCACTTCTTGGTCTGTGCCCCCAAAAAATCAAAGAAAAAGGGAAAATGACATATATGTATTAAAATATTTATAGTTTTTTTTTGGTAGAGGCAAAGAATTGGTAACTGAGGGGATGTACATCAATTGGGGAATGACTGAATAAGCTGTGTATGTGATTGTGATGGACTAAAATTGTGCTATAAGAAATTATCAGGATGGGTAGTTTCGGGGGGGGGGGGAAGTGGGAAGACCTATATGAACTGTTACAAAGGGAAGTGAACAGAACCTGGAGATCACTCGACACAGTAACAGCAGTGTTGTAATAATAAACTGGGAAAGTTTTGGCTACTTTAATTCATACAATGATCCAAAACAATCAAAAGCTTATGGTGAAAAAGTGCTATCCATCTCCAGAGAGAGAACTGATGAGCTCTGAGTGTAAATTGAAGCATAATTTTCTTGCTTTCTTTCTTTTGTTGTCTTTTGTAATGTGGCTAACATAGAAAAATATTTGGCATAATTTCACATGTCAAATTGATATATTGCTTGTCTTCTGAGTGGGTAGGGGAGAGACAGGAGGAAGGGAGAGGATTTGGAAATTAAAATTTAAGAAAAAAAGAAAGTTTGAAATAAATTAATGAATTAGTAAAAGTTTAAATAAAGCAAAGTTTGAAAAAAAAATGCTTTTTCTATTAAAGAACATTTATTTTCTTTCCCTCTCTCATAATGGAAGAGAGAGAGACAGAGACAGAGAGAGAGAGAGAGAGACAGACAGACAGACAGACAGACAGAGAGAAAGAGAGAGACAGAGAGACAGAGAGAGAGAGAGACAGAGAGTCAGACAGAGACAGAGAGGGGAGGGAGGGAGACAGAGTGACAGAGAGAAAGAGAGAGAGAGAGAGAGAGAGAGAAAGAGAGAGAGAGATAGAGAGAGAGAGAGAGAGAGAGAGAAACAATACCCTTGTAACAAATATACATACTCAAGCAAAACAAATTCCCACATTAGTCTTTTCCGAAAAATGAATGTCCATCTCAATCTGTATCTTAAATCTGTCACATCTTTGTCAACACTTCAGTGGTCCTCTAGAATTGTGGTTGTTCCCATTGCATTGATCAGACCTCTTAAGTCTTTCAAATATGTATATTTTTATCATTACATTGTTGTTACTATATAGATTGTTCTGGGTCTACTCACTTCATTCTTAATCATTTAATATAAAACTTCCCAGTTTTTTTCCTGAAATTACCTCTTTTATAACTTCTTTTTGACATAATATTCTATTACATTCGTATGTTGGCCATGAATATATGTAATATGTTCAGTCATTCCCCAACTGATAGGCAGCTCTTGATTTTCCAGGCACTTTTGTTTTGTTTTACTTGTTTTTATTTCCTTGTTTGCAACTAAAAAACTGTTATGCATATTTTAGTACATTTGGGCATTTGAGTGTTTTTGAGGAGTGGAAGGGTATTCAGTTAGGTGACTTTGGGAGCATAGTTCAAAATTACTTTACAGATCGGTTAAAAATAATCACAGCTTCACCAATAATGAATTAGTGTGTGCCTGTTTTCCTACAGAAAAAAAATTTTTCACTCAACAAAAATTTATTTTTGAGAAATTTCATTTAAAATTACTGAAGATATTATAAAATATTTGGGAATCTACCCACCAAAACAAACCCAGGAACTATATAAACACAGTTACAAATCACTTTTCACACAAATAAAATCAGATCTAAATAATTGGAAAAACATCAGTTGCTCATGGCTAGGTCGAGCTCATATAATAAAAATAACAATTTTATCTAAAATAATTTACCTATTTAATGCCATACCAATCAATCTACCAAAAATTATTTTATAGAGCTAGAAAAAAATGGTCCAGAATATCAAGGAAATTAATGAAAAGAACCTGTATGGAAGGTAGCCCTTTTACACTGTGTTATAAAGCAGCAGTCATCAAAACTACTTGGTACTGACTGAGGAATAGAGTAGTGGATCAGTGGAATAGATTGGGTACACATTAGTCAATGACTGCAGTAATCTACTGTCTGATAAACCCAAAGACTCCCGCTTCTGGGATAAGAGCTCACTAATTGACAAAAACTGCTGGGAAAACTAGGAAATAATATGGCAGAAATTGGGCATAGACTAATATCTGACACAGCATACAAAAATAAAGTCTAAATGGGGTCACAATTTAGATATAAAGGTTGATACTATAAGCAATCTGGGAGAGCAAGGAATAGTTTACTGTCAGATTTATGGAGAAGGGAAGAATTTATGACCAAACAAAAGATAGAGAGCATTACAATATGCAAAATGGATAATTTTGATTACATTAAACTGAAAAAAAATTGTACAAATTAAGCCAACATAACCAAGATTAGGAGGGAAGTGGAAAATTGGGAAAGAATTTTTACAAAGTTTCTCTGATAAAGTCTTCATTTCTAAAATATATAGAGAACTGAGTCAAATTTATAAGAATAAAGTCATTCCCCAATTGATAAATGGTCAAAGAAGATCTTAACAGAGAAAGAAATTAAAGATATCTAAAAGCATATGAAAAAATGCTCTAAATCACGATTGATTAGAGAAATGCAAATCAAAACGACTCTGAGGTATCACATATCACCTGTAAGATTGACTAATGTGGCAAAATAGGAAAATGATAAATGCAGGATAAGATGTGGAAAAATTGGGACACTTATGCATTGTTGGTGTTGTGAATTGATCTAACCATTCTGGAGAGAAATTTGGAACTATGCGCAAAGGGCTATAAAAAAAAAGTGCATACCCTTTGACCCAGCAATATCACTTCTTAGGGCTGTATCCCAAAGATATCATACAAGTGAGAAAAGGACCTGTGTGTACAAAAATATTTATAGGAGCTCTTTTTGTGGTGGCAAAGAATTGGAAATCAAGGGAAAATGCTCATCAATAGGGAATGACTAAGCAAGTTGTGGTGTATGAATGCAATGGATACTATTTTGCTATAAGAAATGAGGAGCAGACAGACTTCATAATAACTGGAGAGACTTATATAAACTGATGCTGACTGAGGAGAGCAGAACCAGGAGAACTTTGTGCCCAATTATAGACACATCGTCTCTGTGACAGCTAACTTTGATAGACTGGGCTCCTCTCATCAACACAAGGTTATAAGACAACTCCAAAAGACTCATGATGGAAAGGACTATCCACATCCAGAGAAAGAACTACAGAATCTGAATGCAGATTGAAGCAAACTGCTCTCTCTCTCTCTCTCTATCTCTCTCTTTTTGTTTTGTTTCATTCCTTCTTTATCATTGTTCATTCCATTGGTTATAATTCTTCTTTACAAGCTGACTAATGTTTAATGTGAAGGTATTTGTAGAACCTATATTAGATTGAATGCCACTGGGGGGCGGAGAGGAGGGTGGTGAGAGGAAAGGAGAGGGATGGGGAGAAAATTTGGAACTCAAGGGATTGTGGAACTGAATGTTGTAAAGTAAAAGTAAATAAGTTAAATAAAAATTTAAAAATATATATTTTCTCTTCTCTCCCATTGGAAAATATATATATATATGAGGCAAGATTTGTCATTTTCCCTTTTTATAATCTATGTGAACCTAACGGATATGATTTGAAGCCTCTGAGTTGCATTAATATGCATTTTTCATAACTTTACAAGCCACTTTGACATTAGGTATCAATACTATATTTAGCCACTTGTAATAATTCCTATTCTTTGCAAATACAGAACTATAAGAATCTGATATACGTAGTAATAACCATAACTCAAAGATATGCAAAGTGCTTTGCTGATATTACCTCATTTCATTCTATTACTTTGTAATATAGGTGCTTTTGACATTTTTATCCTCATTTTACTGATGAGAGAATGAGGGTGAAGTGACTTGCTGGGGTCAAATAACTAGTAAAGTATTTAAGGCAGTATTTGAAGCCAGATTTTGACTCCAAATCCAGCATGCTATGTTACAAAACCTTGCCAAAAGCCTAAGCAGCTTTTCTCTATGGTGAAAGATTTTCTATTGAAAATAAGAAAATGGAAAAAAATTATATCTTATAGGAAGAAGAGGGCAGTTTTCTTCTAGGGCCACAGTACAAGGTCTTTTTCACCTACTATGTGACGACCACTGTGCTAAATATTAGGGAACAAAGAAAGCAAAAGACAATCCCACTTTCAAGGTATGCACAGTCTAATGCACACTCAAAGCAGTAAGGAACCAAAAGACTTAATACAAAAACTGATTGTAAAATGAACAGAACACCTCTGAGGAGAACAGTAGTAACTTTTCCCTTTCTCCAAGTTATCTGAAGTAGAGGGGGAAATAAATTAGAACTGAGGTGTGTGTTCAATGGGGGAATTTCCCCTGGGGACAAATAATTATGCTACACCACGATTTGCTCTACCCATAATTAATGGAGAAGGGTATACCCTCAACGTTTTTGCTTTACTTGAACTTCCTGATTGTTTTTATCATCTCTCTTTTGATTCTAGATCTCTTCCTTCTCGGGCTTAGGGATTTGCTTTTTTCTGTGCTCTGTCTTCTAAACTACCTGAGTTATTTGGTTTTAACATATAGGTCTTAGAGAGAAGGAAAATGGTGTAGACTGGGTATCATCTGAACACTTGGGTTAAAATCGTGGTCCTATTATTTTTAATTTCTTTATCATTGGCATAAATCCCTTCACATCTCTGGGAGCTTGTTTCCTTACCTGTCAAATGAGGGGGTTGAACCGTGACCTCTAGAGACTCACCTTTCTCTAAAATATTCTCTAAGCCTGTTGTCCTGACTGGCTGCTGTGTTGACTATAGCATTCAGTCTGGACTAATACTAAGTAACAACTGCTCTGTGGAGTCTGGGGGGTTCCCTCAAGGGAAGGGGCACCAGAGGCCCTCTGATACTTCCCCAATTCTTCAGCATCCGACTCCTCAGTAGGAGAAGATAGACAATGGTGGCCATAGCTCAGCTACCTCATATTGCCGAGGCTCTGGGACAGTGTAGTCTGGAAGGACTATGGTTACAATGGCCTTGAAGCTATTCTCTAGTCCTCTAAGACTGGTTAGAAACTCAAAGCCTTGCCATGAATCTAGCTGTTGTGATGTCTAACTAGCCAGGTATTGCTAACTGACGTGTTTTTCTTTTCTCAGCCATGTTCTCGAGCTTCTGGACTTTATGGCATGCCTGCTCTGTTGCTATCTTATCTAGGAACTTACCTCAACATCTGGGTCTCCCTGCTTGGAAAAGTCTATCCCGCTAGTAGTGGCCTATTCACCCTGGAAAACTTCTACAACTGTTTCACCTACCCTTTCTCCCATTGGAGTCTTCATTTTTAGAAAAACTCAAATTCTTGATTGGTATTATTTCTATTTTTGACTCTGTTCTGATTATCTGGATTTGAAAACCATGCCTGAGGTCTGGGTACCTTCATCCTTTCCTTCCTCTGACCTTTTCATTACCCTTTTGTGTGTTATCATCACCCATTTGATTACAAGCTCCCTGAAGTCAGGATATTTCTTTTTGTTCTAATAGCATTTCCCACTCAGTATGGTGTGTACCTGTTAAATGCATCTTCCTTGTTAAACCTTCCATAGCACTAATTCTTATAGTATGCCCTTTACTTACACCTTAAGGACCACAGGGCCTTTCAATCTGACTTGTAGTTTATGACTTCCATGTGCATTGTCTCCCTTAACTAGAATGTGAGGTCCTTGAGAATGGGAACTGTGTCACTTTTCTATTTATATTCTTAATACTTACTTAGCACATACTTTTTTTCATTCATTCATTCATTCATTCATTCATTCACCTAGCAGAACATAAGATCTCTCAGAATGTAAAACCCTTGAGAGCACCAAGTATTTGGCTTTAGTCTGTGTATTTCTGGTGTCTGATTCTGCCTTATACGTTATAATAAATATTTGTTGAACTGTTGAATCCTATGATTTAACCACGTCCTTTATGATTGAAGCCGTTTTCCACATCTAGCTGGAGAAAGCAAAATTGTTCCCTTTCTCAATCCCAGAATATTTTTTTGTCCTTCATGGAATTTTTTTTAAATAGGAATTTTCTCTTAGTAAATCACAGAAAAGTAAGGGCAGGCTCTCTATAGCAACTTTCACCCTAAAAGGTTGCATTTTCCAATATCTTCAGTAGCCTAAGGGAAAGTGAATTGCAGGAAAAAAAAAACAACTCTATCAAATATTATTGATTTTAACTTGTTAAAAAGAAAAAGCAAAGTCAAAGGTAGACAAACATCAGATAGAATTGGAAGGGAACATAAGAACTTTTTTTTTTTTTTTTACCTTTACTAGTTAATTTGTTTGGCTTTCCTCTTTTAAATGCTAGGTGTTCAAATAAGGTTTTATTCCTCAGGTTTTTTTCTTTGTTCTAGTTGATTATTTGTTTTTGTTGATGGTAGTTTATTTTATGTGGGGGGAAGAGGGGTATGTGTGTGTGTGTGTGTGTGTGTACATACATATTAGAAATTCTTTCACTCCCTTAAAGTAAAGGAATAAATTAACATTCTACCTACAAGGGATCTATGTAGGAAAACAGAGAATTGATTTCATCACAAGGTTGTCTAAAACTAACAATCTCCCCAAAATAATTTCTTTGCTTTGCAAAATTAGTAACTATAATTAACAAAAAATATAGAGTCTATACTTCTTAGGGTAGCCAATGCTCATTTAGTGAGGGGAACTATTGGGCACTTACTGAGTTCATTGTTGTTGCTGTTTTCAATAACAATGGCCTACTTATTGATATTTCACCATTGAAAAGACTGACAAACAACCTGACACATTCAGTTTATCAATATGAGGTAAAAGCAACTGGGGCAGCTAGGTGGCACAGTGAATAGAGCACTGGCCCTGGAGTCAGGAGGGCCTGAGTTCAAATCCGACCCCAGACACTTAACACTTACTAGCTGTGTGACCTTGGGCAAGTTACTTAACCCCAATTGCCCTGCCTCCCCCCCCCCAAATCAAAAAAAAAAAAAAAAACTGAAGGGAAATTATATGACTCTCCCCTCCAAATACATATACTTTTCTTCCCAGTGTCTTCCAAGATTTTCTTCCTATTTCTTTGACATGTTTCAATTTTCTAATTTTATTTTACATTAAAAAGAAAAATCTATGAGCAAACATAATTGCTTATTGGTGCATAGCTCTATATTAATTCCATACTGAGGGAAGCAAAATGAAAGATGCCAGTCACTAGGTAGAAATACATGAATTTGAAGCTGCTCACAAATTTCCCTCTCCAGAACACTGAGATTAGTTCATGACTTTAGAGGAGCTCTCTACTGAGGATTACATACAATACAAAAAAATAATTTCTATTAATTACTTTTATAATTTTTTTTATTTTATATATTTTTATATAAGCTCCTAAAATATCAGAGAGATGTTCATTGAAACCAGTACCACATAATTCCTAAGCTAAAATGGAGTCATTCATTGTGGTAAGTAGAGTCAAGTATGGCTTTTTAAAGGGGGAAGAGGAGGATTGCTTCTGGTATATCACCTCTGGGTGAGGAATGTGATAGAAATAGAATGGGAACCAAAAGGAAAAGCCTACCCAGGCACCTGGACCTCCCAGTGGAAAGAGAAAAACATTATCAAGAAAGAATCTGCTCTAGTATATTTACCCACTGAGCAAAAAGAATAAAAAGAAGGTGTCCAAGCATACCTTGCCCTATGGTAACACCTGCTGGTTACACCAGAAATTTCCACTCCCCAGAGCACAGGAACAAGGTTGCTGTGAGTCTCAAATGAGATGATGGATGGAAACCACTTAGTAAACATTAAAGCATCTTATAAATTGTTCTTGGTTGTTTTGGGTGTTGTTTGTTTCATGCTCACCAGGCCTCTAATCCTTAGTATGATCACTTTACTTCAGAAGATAACTTGATTTCATCACAGAATCCCCAACTCCCTCCCCCAAAGTAGACTCTATGTCTAATTGTGTAAATTTAGAACCACCTCCTCTCCAGATGTTTATATGGACTATTTGTGCCTGACCTGTGGTACAGCTTTCTGAACTCAAATTGGTCTGATCAGACATGGTCAAACTCACTGTACCTTGACCCCAACATGGTGATGCTATTTTGGTCCCTTTCGAGAATAAAGGATAAGAACAAACCCACCAACTAGTAGGTAAATGCCAAGGAGCTGCCTGAAGAACACAGAGATTTAAATTGTTTGACTATGGTCTTTAAACCAGTAAGTTTCAGTATCAGGGACTGAACCCAAACCTTCCTGACTCCAAGTGCAGTACTGTATCAAGTACTCTTTATGGCTTGTGGCTCTATGCATGATTCCCTGATTGCTCTGCTTTCCAAGGAACAGTATGAAAGAATGGAGTGCTTGACCTGGAGTCAGAAAAACCTGGGTTCAAATTCTGTCTCTGACACATTAACTGTGTGACCTAGGGTAAGTCACTCAATTTTTCTGAGGTTCACTTTCTTTATGTGACAAGCACAGTGTTAAATGGTAGAAATGGAAATAAAAAAGTAAAGACAACTTCTGCCAATAGTAGCCAGGAAGAATTATTCTGCTCTTTTAGTATTTTGTTATCCTAGAGGAGAGCCATAAGATAGAATCTAAGAGCATACTCAAACTACCACTTCTTCTCTGACCTCCGTGGAAATAGTCCTGGACCCAGAGCACAAGAGCCCTGGGAATTACAGTGCTTCCCAAACCACCAATTCTGTTAACAACCCAGCAGACACAAACATCATACAAGTGAGATAAAACTGCTTGGTATGAACCCTGCCTTTCCAGTCACCACTATTGACGACCCAGAAAACTCCTTGGTGCCATTAAACAGCTAGCTCAACATCAAAAAAGTACATGGTTTTATCAATAGAAATAACACTAAAGAAACTGCATTACCAGTGGTTTTGCCACTATGCCTTAAAGACCACTAGGCCTTTCCATCTGATTTGACACTAATCCATTCTATATGTGTTGTCTCCTTCATCAAAAGCAAGGATTCTGCTTTTGTATTTGTATCCCCAGTGCTGAGAACAGTGTTTTGCAAATGTCAAGTACTCAATACTTTCTTGTTCATCCATCCATCAATCCATCCATTCATCAATTCATTCAGAGAGCAGGTTAAAATAGCCTTTCTAGCAGCAGAGGAAATACTGATTTTATTATGGTACCAAAACAGAAAGGGGAAGGGAGAGGAGGGAGGGGAGAGAGTGCCTGGAGAAAATGGACACAATTATAAAGAGACTGTAAAGAAGATGGAAAGATAATAAAGAGATCAGAGTTAAGACACCAGTTTTAGAGTTGGAAAGGACCTAAGAGGTCAGCTAGTCCGACATCTTCATTTGACTTCTAGAGTCAACTGGTACTGGGATTCAAAGATTTCAGAGTCCCCATTCCTTGCTGCAAGGTACCAAGCCATGTGGTTGTATACTTCTCAATACAGGAAATAGATGCCATGATTCCCATATTCATTAGCTACTCTGTTCCGTGTTAGTTACTCACAGGCCAATTCAATTTTTGTCTCTAATCTAAGCTTTTCCCCCAAGGAGGGGAAATCAGTAAAAAGGTACTCAATATATAATGATGAATCAGGTGTAGAAAAGATTTATCCTGCATAGAAAAGGGATTACAAAACATAAAAGAATCATAGTAGGAGAGGCTTATATTCAACACTTGGTGGGATTTAAACAATTTTTACAAGGTTGCTAATTATCCAATTAACATAGCAATTTCATTGAGCAGTCTTATCAAAAACCAAGCAACTCTCTCTCTCTCTCTCTCTCTCTCTCTCTCT
>NW_027185715.1:4982443-4993509 GCF_028583685.1 Petaurus breviceps papuanus | reverse complement strand
TTGTGTATCTCTGTCTCTCCATCTCTCTGTGTCTCTTTGTCTCTCTGTCTCTCTTTCTCTCTGTGTCTCTCTCTCTTTCCCGCTTTTTCTTGATAGAGCCTGTTCTTTCCACAGCAGACCAACACGCTAACACAGGAGAACTACAAAAGTCAGCAAGATTTTGGTAAGTGTTAACTGCATACCAGGTACTGGGGATACAAAGAAAGACAAAGGCTTTTCACCTGCTCTAGACGTGTTCATAGTCCAATGGGGAGACAATATGAAAACAACTATGTACAAAGAAAATGACTATTTGCTGAGGATTTCAGAGACTACAATTGTAGTCTATGATACAGTTAAATGTAGTCTACAATAGTTATCCCTTCCATATCACAGGTGTTAGGGGTGTAGCACACTCCCCCACCCCACGATCCAGACAATCCACATAACATTTTTTGGCCCTTCCTTCGTAGTAGAGAAGAAGTCTGAATTTTGTCTTTTTCTTCTATGGAGTGTTTATAGTACCTTATTGTAAAATTTGGGTTCATGTTACACAATAATATGCATATGTATTTATGTATATCTGAGTTTCTAAACTTGTTCTGTATTGTCTGCTGGCCTTTGTGTGCCATCTGCGGTTTCCATAAAACTCACAAAAAAATTCCCATTTTTTTTCTTATGCTGACCCATTATATCCTGAAGCCATGATGAGGAAAGTCATGATGTAGAAAGGATAATGGGAATCATGATAATTGACCTAAATATTTTGGTTTAAAATACTCTAAATACATAATGTCATTGAGGTTCACAACCATTTTGTGACAAAAATGTCTAAGTAATAATATTCTCACTTTACACATGAAGAAATTGAGTCCCAAAGTGTCTAAGTGCCTCATCTGTGATCTCTCAACTAGTAAGGGGTAATGGCAGAAGTGTGAATGCACACTTTCCCACTATAAGGTAAGTCTTTTTTTTTCTGTTAGACCATACTATTTTAGACTATACAAACTGTGCCCTTGAGGGAGGTCTGTGAGAGGAACAATTACAAGAATCATAAAGGACTCAAACTGGTAGCTATTCATCTTATGGAAAGTCAACCAAAAAAGGAAAATATTCATTCCCCATGCATATGAAAATAAACTCTTAAGTGAAGGCAATCTATATATCCTTGAATAGATTGACAGTAAGAAGAGAGGAGAAACTCTTTTTTATGACTTTATAACTATGAAATGATCTGATCAGAGTGAAATATGTATGTATGCATGTATTATGCACACATTTATACATAAACACATATACATATACCTTCACACATAAACATATGGATACACATATGCATATACAAATACACACACGCACAGTTATGATATGTATGTACACATATGAAAATGTATGTGTGTTCGTGCATGTATGTGTGTATGTATATATAGTATGTGACATAAATGCATGCATGCACATGTTTATATATACATATTGTGTATACATCCATGCATTCAAGAAGTTCTTTTAAGCTCTGCATTCAGGAGAAAAGGAATGATCGAATATGAGAGCCAAGTTTTTCCCATTCTCCGTTTCACAATGTATCTCTAAAATTGCCACATTGTACTGTCCCAAGGGAGAGAAAGTCACTGTCTAAAATAGATCTGATGTTTAATAGGTTTGATATTAATTTTGAACCTTTGGGAAAACATTTCAAATATTTTGTCTTCCAAGCCTTTTTAGTGACAGGGTAAGGAACAAGTTGGTGTCACAGAAAAACTAAGCAACTAGCTTCCCTTGCCAGCAAAGTCAATCTCTATTCATAGAATGGACATGCTACTGAGCCTTAGCAATTTATGTTTCTTTTATTCTCGGTACAAATATCAGTGAGCCTCAGTTCACATACTTGACAGATTTCAATGTTATATTACAAAATAAAAACTCTACCTGTCCTTGTGCTCAGAGTGTTCAGAAGGGAACTCTTGTTCCACAAACCTATCAGTCACACTCTGCCACGGTGCCCACAGACCCAAATCTCCATTTATATATTACACATGTAACAACAATAAAACATACAGGATCCTAAAAGCAATAGCAGTATGCTTGGTAAGGAATTCACAGATTTAAATTGATTTGGCACATTTCTTCTCCTTATCTAAACTTTCAGTGATGAGCTGCTATTTCATGGAAAATCCTAGAAGGGCTATCATTTTTTTTTCTTTTTACCTTACTTTTTATTTTGATTATATTTTTAAAAATACTGCCAATATAAAATATGAGGTAATAGCTTTTTATTTAAAAAAAAGCAATAGGGCAAAACAATAAGAAATAGGACTTATATCCCAGAATTTGATTCTGGAATTGTATTTAAACATGAAAGTTCAAAAAATATTCAGAGGACTTCTCTGGAGGAGTTTTATCGGATTCATTATTTTGTCTTGGACTTAGATGGCACAATAGATAGAATGTTGGGTTTGGAATCAAGAAGAATCATCTCAAGGAGTTCAAATATGGCCTCAGATGCATGATAACTGTGTGACCCTGGGCAAGTCACTTTACCCTATTTGCCTCAGTTTCCTCATCTGTAAAATAAGCTAGAGAAGGAAATGGCAAACCTTTCCAGTATCTTTGCCAAGAAAACTCCAAATGGGATCATGAAGAATTGGATGTGACTAAAATAATAATAATAAAAAACAAACACCAGTAATTTCTGTGACTCCCAAGGAACAAACAAGTTCTACTTATACCCCTTACAAATGCTTTTGCCAATTACATTCTTAGAAATTTATCTGGAACACTAGAAATTGCCCAGTGCCAGACATTAAGTGATATGGCTAGTGAGCATCAGAGAAGTACTTGACACCAGAGCTTCCTGACCCTCAGTCTGATTTTCTATCATTCTTTCTATTGTTAGTTTTGAGTTTTGTCTTTTTTTTTCATTTATGAATGATTCAGTTGTTTCAAAGAGATCAAACTTGAAGAATTCCACAAATAAAACATTGTAAATTATGCCATGTATTGTTTTAAATTCATGATTTCAGTGATAACGTAAGAGCCTATGAAGAAAGGATCAGTTTGAAGCTGTATTTTCCTTAGACTACTTCTTTCATATTTTCTTAAGAGAAGCCCCAGAGATGAGCCTGCACTGACATAAATAGCTATCCTCTTCAGATCTCTTAATATGGTCAATATCTATAATTTCTATACCATTTTGCTCCAAATAAACTTTTCTATAAATCTTTCTTTTTGTCTTTTCACTGCTCCAAAGACACGTAATGCGGTATCACAGAGTAGTTGAAAGAGTGTTGTACTAGTGGTGGCTAGGTGGTGCGGTGAATAGAGCACCAGCCCTGAAGTCAGGAGGACCTGAATTCAAATTTGACTTCAGAAACTTAACACTTACTAGCTGTGTAACCTTGGGCAAGTCACTTAAACCCAATCGCCCTGCCCTCCCCACTGCAAAAAAATATATTAAAAAAAAGAGTATTGTACTAGAGATCTAGCTGAGTGCTCTCAATTCTGTTAAGCTGTTATTACTGTTCCTAATTTAGGTGCTATTTTGTGATTGCAAATCAAGAAAATATCTACCTTGCATTCTTTCTGGTAAGATTTAATCCTTTACTCGTTCAACAAATTCATCAGCTGTTAATTGAATACCAACTATGCAAAATCTCACAAGTAGCAGGGGAAAAAAAGATAGCCAATAAATGTATTATACATAAGGATGTCAGCCAGCTCTGGGCATATAAAACAGAAATAAATAAATAAACAGCTATATAATCCTTACTCTCAAGAAACTTACATTCCAATAGATAAAATGAAAACATAAAGAGAGAAAAGGAGGAGGTGAGCAGGTTAAGACAGCATTGTAGAGGTAGAGCAAAATATCATGGTGGGGTCAATGGGTTTTTTTTAAATATGGTAGTTCCTGGATGTATTCATCATTTGTCAGGGAGCTCTCAGGGTAGAGTTAGTCTAGGTAGGATTTATTCTTATGTGGACAAGGTAGCTGCTGTGGGTGTGGAGGCAACTAAAAAGAGAGACAGACAGACAGAAAGACACAGAGAGACAGAGACAGACACAGAGAGAAGAGATAGAGACAAAGAGACAGAAAGAAAGAGACAGAGAGACAGGGAGAGAGATAGAGAGACAAAGAGAGAGACAGAGACAGAGCAGGATGTGAAATAGTATCAGGAAATGAAATATGAATTGATGTGAAAATTTTGCATATAGCACATCTAATAACTCCACATATTGGACTAATAATTTAAAGCTTTCAACAAACTTCCACACTATTCATAACTCATTAAAATAGGTAGAATTGATAACACTTTTCCTATTACAGAGGTGAAGAAACAAATGTATAGATAATATGTGATACTATATAAATCGCTTCAATTCAATCCATTTGAGCTTTCCAATCTAAAATTGGAGGAAAGTTGGTTCCATCATAGGGCAATTTTAAGAAAAGACTTACCCCCAAACTAAGATGTAACTACAAATTATTATTTTTATTTTTACTCCTTTGTGTGTACATGTGTGTTGTATTGTTTTAATCATTGTTCAGTTGTGTCTGACTCTTCATGAGTATTTTGGTGTTTTCTTGGCAAAGATACTAGAGTAACTTGCTCTTTTAAGATATGGGGGGGTTGAGTCAAGATGGCGGAATAGAAAAAGGACTTCCACACAGCTCCAGGTCACACCTCCTCCTATTAATGTAAAAAATTATTCTAGACAAACTTTGGAGCTACAGAAACCACAAAATGACACAGAGAAGCTAACCTCCCATGGAGGATAGCCAGGAAGGCGAGCAGGAAAAAACCAGACCAGCACTCTGGGAGCCCAGCCGTGGGTAAGCCTGATGCTTTAGCCTCAGGGCAGCCTGACCAGCTGCCAACTGAAGAGACTTCAGAGCACAAGCAGCTGTGGTGGCTTCCAGAATTATCAACCCATAGATGCTAAGGGCAAAGTGAGAGGTCAATGCAGTGTGGATATTGCAACCTGGGAATTCAGGAGTGTGATCCAGTCTTTGCTCCTGGGGAGAGAAGCAGCTGAGTCTCCATGGCCATGCAGGTACCTGCCATATGGCTGCTTCATAGCTCCTGGCCTGCAGATTGTAGGGTGACCAAGCTACCAATCTGAGGGGTAATCACCCTTGATTTAACCTGCCTTGGATCTGGATTGCTGTCTAGGGTGGAGGTCCTGGGGCACAGGAACAGTTTGCCAAAGCATGTGGATGCTTCGGAGAGGGCACCCAACTAATAGCTCCAGCAGCTGAGAAAACCCCAGTGATTGGGATAAAGCTCCCATTTCTGGTAGTAGAGTTCTACTGTGGCAAAAGTCTCAAACATCAAGTAATTGAGTGGCAACATGAGCAAGCAAAAGAAGCAAAGCAAACAGAGCAATCCAACTTTACACTCCTATTTTGGGGACAAAAAAGATCAAAGCATAGAATAGGAGGAAGACAATGAAGTCAGAATTCCTGCACCAAAAGCTTCCAAGAAAAATATCAGCTCGTTAGAGGCCATGGAGGAAATTAAAAAGAATTTTGAAAATCAAATAAGAAAAGTGGAGGAAAAATTGGGAAGAGAAATGAGAACAATGCAAGAAAATTATGAAATTAGAGTCAACAACCTTACTGAAAAAAATAACATCTTAAAAAATAGGCTAACTCAGATGGCAAAAGAGGCTCAAAAAGGCAATGAGGAGAAGAATGTCTTAAAAAGCCGAATTTGCCAGATGGAAAAAGAATCTCAAAAGCTCACTGAAGAGAATCATTCCTTCAGAACTAGATTGGAGCAAATGGAAGCTAGTGACTTTATGAGAAATCAAGACACTATTAAACAGATCCAAACAAATGAAAGAATAGAAGCCAATGTGAAACATCTCATTGGGAAAACCACTGACCTGGAAAAATAGATCCAGGAGAGATAATTTAAAAATTATTGGACTACCTGAAAGCCATGATCAAAAAAAGAAACTAGAAATCATCCTTCAAGAAATTCTCAAGAAAAATTTCCCTGATGTTTTAGAACCAGAGGTCAAAATAGGGGTTGAAAGAATCCACCAATCACCTCCTGAAAAAGATCACCCCAAAAAAACTCCTAGGAATATTATAGCCAGGCTCCGGAATTCCCAGATCAAGGAGAAAATATTACAAGCAGCCAGGAAGAAACAATTTCAATACTGTAGAAACACAATCAGGATAACTCAGGACCTGGCAGCTTCTACACTGAGGGAGTGAAGGGCTTGGAATATGATATTCTGTAGGGCAAAGGAGCTGGGATTAAAACGAAGAATCACCTACCCAACAAAACTGAGTATCATGTTTCAGGGGATAATATGGTCATTCAGTGGAATAGAGGACTTTCAGGCATTCTTGACGAAAAAAACGGAGTTGAATAGAAAATTTGACATTAAGATACAAAAAGCAATAGAAGCATGAGAAGGTAAACAGGGAAATTAAATCATAAGAAACTTATCAAAGTTGAACTACTTATATTCCTACATGGAAAAACAGTAATTGTAACTTATGAAACTTTTCTCAATATGAGAATAGTTGAATGGAATAAAAATGTGTATGTATATGTATACATATAAATGTCTATATAGGAGAGTATATGGGCATATGAATATATATGTGAGTATTTGTATATATGTCTACATGTATACATAATACAGGACTAATTGAATAGGAAGGGATGATACTTAAAAGGTGAAATTAAGTGGTGAGAGAGGAATGTAATGAGAGGAGATGGGGAGAGACAGAATGGGATACATTATATCATATAGAAGAGACAAGGGAAAATGGTTACAATGGAGGGGAAGAATAGGAAGGCAAAAGGGAATGGGTCAACCTTATTCTCATTGAATTTGGCTCAGGGAGGTATGACACACATAGTAAATAGGGTATCTCACACTACAAGAGAGTAGAGGGGAGGGGAAGAGAGGGGGAATAATGCAAGGAAGGGCCGGCTGGGAATAAGGGAAGTTGGAAGCACCCACTTTTGAAAAGGGACAAGATCAAAGTAGAGAATTGAACAAGTGGGGGGTGAGATAGGAGGGAGGGAAATTTAGTCAGTTTTTCACAGTATATCCTATGGAAATGTTTTATATAGCTACACATGTACAGTCTATATCGAATTGCTGATCTTCCCACTGAGGGTGGGTAATGAGGGAGGAAGGGAAAGAATCTGGAATCCAAAGTTTTAAAATCAAATGTTTAAAAAGATATATACATATTATTATTATTATTTTACATGTAACTGGGAAATGAGATATGCAGGCACTGAGGCATAGAGATCCACTGTGCCCTACTGGAAAGTCAGAGGGAGCATGGGGGAAGATATGGGAGAGAGCAGATTGGGGAAAGGGATATTCAGTGAGATCACTGTTTTGGGATGGTAGGTAGGTAAAAATGGGGAGAAAATTTGTAACTCAAAATCTTGTGGAAATGAATTATGTAAACTAAAAAAATAAAGAGAGGAACAAAAAAAATGATGATGGAACTTAGGCAAACAAGGTGAAGTGACTTGTCCAGGGTCACACAGATAATAAGTATCAGAGGCCAGATTTGAACTCAGGTCTTCCTGATTCCGGGTCTGGTATTCTAACCACTGAGCAACCTATTTGCTTCTATGTGTATGCTACATTCCAGCAAATCAGAATATCAGCACTTGTCCAAACACAGATGAATAATACTTTCTCATTTCCTCATCTTTACAACACGGATCCTTCATTTGAAATACCTTCCCTCTTTGCACACATTTTTCAATGCTCAGATCAAATATCTTTCCCTCCATCATGCCTCCTCTGATTTTTCTAGCTCATCTCTCCCTCTTCTCTTTTTAGGCACTTATCAGAGACTGTTGCATCACACATGTAGCAGGGAAGAATTTACACATTTATCTTCTTTCTCTTGTAGATTTTAAAGTGTTTGAAAATAGAGTCAACTTAGGGCACACCTTTGTGTCTTATATGGTGCCTAGCACATAATGAATATACAATCAATATTTGTTAAATGAATGAATGAGTGGATGAACAAATGCATCCATACATGGACTGGTTTTCCCTCTAGTTTCATTCTATCTGGCAAAATCATCATATCTTCTATTCATAGAAAGAATGCTAATTACTTAACCTATACTGTTACATAAATAAGATTATAAGAAAAAAATGAGCTTGTATCAATGATTTTTTAAAATCACAAAATGCTTTTTATATGGAAATATTATTAATGCAAAAATGAAGTAGATAGAACACAAAGCTGGGACATAGGAACTAGAATTTCCTAAAATTTCTTTCCCCTCGCCGCTTCTTTATCTCTTTCTATTTGTCTATGTAAATATCCATATACACATATATACATATGTAAATATCTATACATATGCATTTAGATTTATGGTCATATCAATATATAAATATATACTTATATTTGTATATTAATATATTTTATATATGAATATGTGTATATATGCATACCTGTGTATCGGATTGTATAGGCTCCTCCATATTGACAATGCCATTAGAAGAATAAAATAATTAGGCAGCACAGTGGATGAAGTGCAGAGCACTGGGCCTGGAATTATAAAGACAAGTTCAAAACTGCCCTCAGACTCTTAAAACTGTGTGACTCTACTGTATAAAGGGGAAAATAAAAGCATCTACCTCCCAGTGATATTGTAAAGATCAAATGAGATACTTGTAACATGCTAAGGATAGTGCTTGGAATATAGAAGGCAGTTAAGGAAGGCTTGTTTCCTTCCTTCCTTTAATGAGCTAGGCAATTAATGTAGTGTTTTTATTTAATATCAAAAAATATATTTAAGAAAAGTTTAGGAAAATGTGTCTTCTTTCCAAGGAGGACTAGCATCTCTGGTGTGAGGGCTTGTCAAGCCTTTTTTCAGGGCTGCTCATCTACCTTTGGTTTCCATCTGGCACTCAACGCTCACCTGTGACTCCAAGAAGTTCTGTCTTATGCAACAAGTACACACTAATAAACCATCTTGGCGGATTGAAGGCAACCAATGAGCCACAAACCCATCGGTGAGTTAATGGGGTGTCTACTCCAAGACAGTGAAGACGTCCCGCAGCAGAATGGGTGGATGAGAACAATTTGTTCCAACAGCCATGAAGTTGGCTGAAGCAGGCACTATGGAGTCCTCAGAGCTTGATCAAGCATCTAAGATACTAAGTTCATCCACTGCATTCTTGGCCCTCACCAATTATCCGGACTTTTCTTTTGCCACTAGCTTCAATGACTCTGGAAAAGTGAGGCTAAGGACTTTGTGCAAGTCTGCCTCACTTAAATCCAATCTATACATGAGTCAAGACGTCACACTGTGATGTCATTGGTCTTCTTTGAAAATGAGAGACAAATAACAACACTCTCCCTCCTTTCACAATCATAGAAACGACTAGATGGCAGCAAAAGCATGCACATACTGAACTTTGTGTTTCTTTCCTGAGCAGAGGTCAGTCATTATTTAGTTAATAAGCTTTTCTTAAGCTCATATGTTGTGCTAAGCACTGGAAGGAAAGGAAAAGTCAGACACTGCTCTCAACTTGCTCACAGTCTAAAAAAAGAAACAATAAGGAAACAGCTATGGATGGAAAATTAAGAAGGGGTCAGGTTATGAAGATCTTTAAAGACCAAACAGAGGATTTTATATTTGATCTTGAAGGAGAATTACTTGGTGTGGAGGAGGTATGAAATAAGGGGAAACCTATTGTCCCCAAATGGGGTGGAAGGTCCAAGAAATGAAAAAAAACAAAGGGTAGCATAAACAAAGACAGATCTACAGTCTATATTTTATTTAGCAATAGTATGAGTCCATGGATTATATCTTGAAGGAGTCTTCCACTAGCTTAGAGATTTCCTATCCCACCAAGATATACTGATAAGACTTTCCTCAGAGAAATGCTTTATCTCACCCAAACAAATGTGATCTTTGCAACTCCTAAGACCCTAAGGTGAACAATTGCTACAAAAAATCACCTGACATCTTGTCTCTATTACTAAACCTCCCAAATAAGGAAAATGGCCAAACAACCTCTCCTGACAGACTCCTTTTGCTTCCTGAAATGTCAACCAGTGTAAAATCCTATATATATTCATCTCACTTTGTTGAGAGTTGCTATTCACCTGGAAACTGCCCATCTGATGATGGCTAATTAAACGTTTTATCATCTAGCCTTGTCTTTGGATTAATTGACCTCCAGTCATAGGAATCAAAATGAGAGATTACTCTCTGAGAGGATCTTAAGACCTCTGGGTTGAGAAGTCCATTAATAGTGATGAGATCTGATTTTCACCTAATTGCATCATGTATATTAGGAAAAAGAAGGGAATAAGCTTTTTTACAAAGCTCCTACTATGTGTCAGGCACTGTGATAATCATTTTTTTAATATCTCATTTGATCCTCACAACAACCCTGTGAGGTAGGTGCTACTATCCCCATTTTACAACGGGGAAAACTGAGGCAGATGTGGTTAATTGACTTGTCCCAGAGTAATACAGCTAGGAAGTATCTGAGGCTGAATTTGATCTCAGGTCTGACTCAGGTCCAGAGTTTTATCCACTGGACTACATAGCTGCCACTAGTATTGGAATCTAATTCTCCTTAGATTTTACCCATTCTTGCCCAGTTCCTTCCACTTCCCCCTTAGACTCCTCCACATACTCACTGGGGAGTTCAATCCTGAACTAGACAAACTCTAGGTTAACAATAATATTGTTATATGAGGAAGGTGAGAACTACTCACCTTACCCCCATCCTTATGAAGTAGAGGCTTCACATCAATGTGTAAATATAGGAATGTTCCCCTTCATCAGACCTAAGCATGTTTTTCAAAATTAGCCCAGTGCTTTGGGAAATGAAGAACATAATAAGAGAGAAGGGAAGAGACACATCCTGTAGTGTAGACACGACACTTTGTGTAGACACAAAGGAGACCACAATGAAACCAGTAAAAGAAGGAACAATCTGCTTTCTGGACTCAAGCACTGACCCTGCCTTATCCCAATTTATCATCATCATCCTCATCATCATCCTTATCATTAGTAGTAGTAGTAGTAGTAGTAGTAGTAGCAGCAGCAGCAGTAGTG
>NW_027185715.1:4967951-4982433 GCF_028583685.1 Petaurus breviceps papuanus | reverse complement strand
GTGGTGGTGGTGGTGGTGGTGGTGGTGGTGGTGGTGGTAGAAGTAGTAGTGGTAGTGATAGTGGTAGTGATAGTGGTATTGGTAGTGGTAGTGGTAGTGGTAATGGTAGTGGTAGTAGTTTCTGACTTGATTGTCTCCTGAGGGAATATGGTTCAGGGTATGATAGACTTGAGCAACATTTCTACAAGGTTTTTCCCCATATCTCTTAGACTATAATTTGTATCACTACTCCAAAACCTATCCTCATCACTCACCCACCCCCATTCCAGGCTTTGATAGGATCCATAATTAAGCCTTTCCCTTAGTCCAGTAGCAGAGCTTTGAACGGTGGCTAGTCAATGTTCCCTTGATTCCAGACTGTGCTGGAGAATGTGAAAGTAGATATAGTATATATGGGGGTGAAGTTAAAATCTTTTAATATGAAGTATACAGAATAGACATCCTTTTGGACTCAAAGGGAAACAGAAGATCAAGATTTAGAGCCAGAGACAACCTTAGAAGCCATCTAAACCAATGTCTTTGTTTTATAGATATGGAAAATAATACCCAGAGTAATTAAGTGGCATGCCCAAATTCACAAAAAGCTGATAATTGGCAGAGCTTGGAATTAAACTCCTGTCTCCAAACTCCCAGACTCCAAATCCAACTTTCTTTCTTTGTGCCATAGGATTTAGTGAGTTTTATACTTAGAGGAAATAAAGAATGTAGTATCAGCCACCCAACAGACCTATGTTTCAATTGTTTCATATATAGTTTCCTAGAGCCCAAAGAGTTTCTCAGTTACTCTGATCCCTTTATTCTTCCCCAACTTCCTCTTTCACCTATTCTAGAACCATTTTTATTGTTATTTTCTATTTCTCTAAGACAGAGGCATCAAATATGCAGCCAACACGTTTCATATCACCCAACATTGCTCAAAATGGCTATAACTAGATTAAAATGTAATTGGGAATAGTTAACCAATTAAAGAAAATATAATAAAACACAGATAATACTACATTTTAAAACTGTCATGATGTTGCCTGCAGGATCCTCATGTATTGTTACTGGCCCCCAGTTTCTATTTGAGTCTGATACCACTATTCTAAGAAATCAGAGCAGGGAAAAGGATTGCTGCTGTTCACTAGTTTTCAGTTGTGTCTGACTTTATTTTAGCTTATTCAGGCTTTTCTTTGCCATTCCCTTCTCTAGTTAATTTTGCAGATGAGGAAACTTAGGCAACAGGGTTAAGTGACTTGTCCAGGACAACACAGCTAGTAAGTATCGGAAGCCAGATTTGAACTTGGAAAGATGAATGTTCCTGACTCTAGTACTGAAACCTATCTGCTCCTGTACCCTTTTTTCCTGGGCAGGAAAAATAACACTTTTGAAATTTGCTTTTTGCAAAACATTACTACTAAGTGTAAAAAGTTTAGTGACTTAAGAGGCACAGACAAGAGTCTGAGTTTTTTTGTGGCTTTCATGTGTAGTTGGGATAGACTGGGGGCATTCTCCATGGGTTTGGAGTTGGGCACACTTTCTTCCATTCTATGTATTACATGTGCTCTGAGCCTTTGCTAAAAGACATATAAAGACCCTTTGATCCAGCAATACCACTTCTAGGTCTATATCCCAAAGATATAAAAAAAGAAGGAGAAAGGAAAAGAACCTATTTGTCACACACACACATATGTGTGTACATATATATGGGTGTATATATATGTGTGTGTGTGTGTGTGTATATGCATGCATACATATATATATATATATATATATATATATATATATATATATATATCAGTTCTTTTTGTGGTGGCTAAGGATTGAAAATTGAAAACTTGAAGGAAGGTCCATGAATTGAGGAATGGCTGAGTTGTGGCAGGGAGAAGGAAAAAGAGAGGGGGAGAGAAAGAGAGAAAGGGAGAAAGAGAAAGGTGGGGAGAGAGAGAGAGAGAGAGAGAGAGAGAGAGAGAGAGCGCCAGTCAATTAAGTATCTGATCATGTAAGCTTATGAATCAGATTGACTCCATAATTAATCCAGGCTCCAAGTTAGTCCAGAGCTACCCATCAATACCTTCATACACACAGGCTTCAGGTCTCACATACATCCATGGTAAAATATAAATTCTTCAATCCAGGGTTGAAGGAACTCCAAAATCTGACCCTAACCAACCTTTCTATCCTTATTTCACATTACTCTCCTTCATTCACTATGTTTCATCCAATCTAACTGTTGTCCAGAACAGAAACAGAAAGCTATTACAGCCAGATTGATATCTTTGTCATGGTAAATTAAACCTTCTTTTGGCTCAGTTCTTTCCTAGCCCTTAGTCATTGAATAGGAGTTGCCTTGGACAAATTGAGGCCTGGGAAACAACCTTGATTTAGAAAGGCCAAGTTCATCTACTGCATCCCAGTCTTGACTTTTGTCTTACCGCAGGACTTCTGTGTCTCTGAAAGAGTTAGACTGATGACTTTGTGCAGCTCGGTCTCCCTTGAATGCAATTCAAAAGCAAGTCAAGACATCACCCTTGTGGTATTCTTCGAAAATGAAGGATAAACAGTAGAAGAGAAAACTATTGCCCAGACATAGCATTCTAACTCTTACTCACACAATTTGGCTTAAACTTTCCTGGAATGTGGAATGAGCCCCGCCCCACCCCACTCTTTTCTTTGTTTTTGGCCTCTCAGAAAATATATCTTCCTTCATATTTCAACTTAGATGCACCTCCACTATGAAGCCATCCCAAATCCCTCTTGGTCTTGAGAGTTCAGTCTTCCTCAAGTGCCCTTTTATTTATCTGCCTGCATAAATTAGATCCCCTAACAGAAGCTAACAGTCCGTTCCTTGCATATAGTAGGCATTTAATAAATATTTGTTGAACTGAACTTTATCCGTGATATTCTTAGACTTTCCCCGTACACATACTTAAAACTCAGAATCTGCCTATACAAATCTTCAGTACTCACTGCCAATATTAGTCCATGATTCTCTTAGCTTTGGCTCTTTAAAAAGTCAGCAATGACTCTCATGAGAACTACTCATGTTCCCTCAGTGACCTTAACAAAATGAACACTTAGGTATGGAAGGACATTGTAAGAAGTGATTGTGCCAGCCATGCCCTGGAACACATGGATTTTTATTCTAGTTCATCCAGAGAATATTTCTGGCCTAGTGAACACTTTTAGTCCTCTTAAATTGTCAAGGTTACTGAAACAATGATGGATTTAGGAAGCATTTGACTCAATTCTCCCAGTTGCAGGCAGGAAGAAGGTGGTATGACTGTTTCCAGAGTTTGTTCCAGAAACTGTCAAAGATTCATTCATACAGAGAAACCTTTGTAGCAAATGCATGGCAGAATCACTTTCTTTAGGGAATTTCATGAACCTAGAAGTTCTTGCCAGCTCTATACTTCCTCTGAATCAGTGGTGTCCACTCCTCTTGTGATCAATTATAAGCAGATAACGAGACTTTGCCTAGAGTTCCTACAGCCATATTAGGAGAAATAAGTACATTCAACCTTTTCCTTCAAGCAATTGTATACTAGGGCAGAATGGCATAGGATTATTAAACATCCTGAAGCTTTGAAGAAGTTGAGGGGAAGGGGGAGGGGGAGAGGGATCACGCTCAATATTATTTACAATGAATCTTAGACATTTCATTTATAATAAAGAAAAGAGAAATTATGCTTACATACAAACAGTCACAATTCATCAAGCAATGTGCTAAATCCAAATCATTTTTATTGATCTTTGGAATCTAGAATGTAAACTAGGGTAAATACCTTTTAAAACTCAAGTGTCCAGTATTGGGCTGCATACAACACATCTTCTAATTCACTTTTTGTTTATTTGGTTTATTGCTACAGAAATATATCTTTAGATATGTAATATACACACACATTCACCTATATACACATGTCTACACACATATAAACATGTATGTTTATATGGGTATATATTTATACATATGCATATATCTATGTACATATAATCTGCTAATATATCTATTAAACTCTGTTATGTAGCATCTCCATTTTTATCTCCCCATGTAGGTTAAAGCTGTATATTTTCTCACTCTAATAACTGACTATCAAGTAAGTTCTAAAACACCAATGATAATAAATTTAGAGTGAAGAAGTAAAATGTTCCTGTCAGTTGGCTTTTGGAATATTAATGTACTAAGCTTATTACTATATTGCATGATTTTAAAAACTGACTTTTTCACTAACTACAGAAAACATAAAAGTTTATGTTCATCTGTCTCCTTGAATGCATTTATGATTTTATTCAAATATTTTTTCTATACTTGCAAATATGCAGAAAAAATGACTATTTACATATAAACAGGATAGAGGTTTTTTTTTGCTTGTAGACCCCTTATCCCGTAAAGCCAAAGCTGAATTTGAGACTATTTTAAAATGTTACATACTTCACCACATTAGTGCAGAATATACTTAATGGATGTTTATGTGACCTTTCAAATATCTCCATTAATACAAAATCTATACTGTCATCCAAAGTTACATTAAAGATGATAGTACTTCAGTACTTGCCAAAAAGAACATTATGTGCCTTAGTATGATAAAGAGAAAAATCTTACTCTATTAAAATGCTGCTATAGTGCCTCTAACATAATTTCTCATAAGGTTATAAGACTGAAAGTACATAGTTTCATGTGACTTCCATTCTCTTCTCCATCTAGGAAGAATGTGGGATGTACAAGTCATGATGAAAAATTTAATTTGCCCTAAAAATAGGGGAAAAGAATGGGAAAAAAAAACTGTCTCACCACTCCCCACTGTCAATCATAGGTGCAGGTAAAGGAGAGTGAAGAACACAAGATGACTTGAAATTTTCAAACCTAGGTGACTAGGAGAATAGTAAAGCCATCAAAAGTAATAAGAAGTTAAAAGTAAGAATAGTTGGATAACTAGTTCTATTTTTGACTCATGGATTTTGTAGTATTTTGTGAAATGTCTGGATTGAAACTTCATTCAACCAGATCTAAATTCACAATTTAAACTCAGGAGATAGAGTGATGCTCTGGGTGTAGATTTGTAAATTTCCTTTATAGAGGAAATTGTAGCATCATCAATCTAGAACTGGGAGTAGTCCAATACCCACACTTTACTGATGAGGAGAATAAGTCCCCCAAAATTTCAGGGCCTTGATTGACCAAGATCACACAGCCAATAAGTGGCCCAGCCAGGTACATGACTACACGGTCAGCACTCCAAAGTCAGTGCTCTATCCTCTGCACTATGCAGCTTTTTCCTAATTTTATTAGATAAAGCCATATGTTATGCCATGCAAGAGCAGCTTTCCAGAAGAATGCTACTGTGAACAACTTTTAAGGTTCTGATTACAGAGTATAGTGAACACTCTATTCCATAACAAATCAAAGCAAAACATTCACAGTAAATCAAAGTACATCATTCACAATATTACAACTTATCAGAGAAAATCAAAATACAGCATTCACAAGAACTTATCACAGAAAATCACAGTTTCCACTAAAATGGTCACAAAGTTTTTAACAACAATCATTTAGTAACTCAGGCATTCACAAAATCCTTAATTCAATCACAAAGTATAATAGTCAAAGTTTTCCACTCAGGGGGCATACTAGGTTACAAATCAATTACTTATTCAGTCATTAATCTTTAAGTACAATCATTTAGTCAATTCAATTCACTATTCAACAAGTCAATATTCACTATTCAATCATTAGAAAATACACAGATCCTCCACCCCCAGGTCACTAGTAAAGTTACAATTTCTCAGTCAGTACACAGTATCCAAGGAAAGTCTTCTTTCAGCTTGACTTGGGGTGGTCTCTCAGACTCCTTGGATCCCCTTCCATGGTCCCAGATCCTACCTGGATTCACCAAACTGTCACCTGGGTTCAAAGGCAGACAGCTCCCAGGTCTTTGTCCAGCTCTCTGCGCAGTTCCTTCTCCACATTGGAGCTCACAGAGTCCAGTTCATCTCAAATCCTTCACAGTCTCTATTCCTGGGAAGACAAGGCTTTACAAAGCCACAAACAGGTTCATACACAGTACCAGCATCACCGCCATGCTTCCTCAGTCTTCTGCAACTTCAGCTGACCCTTGTAAATCCTCTGCAGTTCCTCAGCAACTCTGGCTGGCCCACAGAAATTCTGAATAGAATCAGCAGCTCCGGCTGGCCCTCAGCTCTGACTGGCTCTCAGAAATCCTCAGTAGCTCTGGCTGGCCCTTGGACTCATCAGAAGTTTCACCTGGTTCCCAGAATCAAAATCACTTAATCCAGGTCCTCCAAATCAAAATAATTCTCTTCAGCCAGAGAGGGGCTTTCCTCTTCACCCTCCCCGGTGGCAGCAGCTTTTGCCTCCATGGAGCTTGCTCCAACAAGATCTAACTCTTCCTCTCTGGGGCTTTCCTTATATACACAAAGCATTAGCTTCCTGTTTCAGCCAACCCCATCCTGTTATGTCAGAAACAGGAAAAAGGAGTTCATACCTTCTGTTTCCCCAACAGAGGCTTGAACAATTACTAAGTGCTAAGTACCTGTTACCTTTGCCAGCACAAAGGGATTTTCTAATTCAAATTACATTACCATTACACCATATCAATGTAAAGTCTTATCAAGAGATGGAGGCCATGGCAGAGGTGGAGGGAAAGAGAGGAGAGAGGGAGGGAAAGGGAGGAAGAAAGGGGGAGAGGGAGAAAAGGAGAGGAGAAAGAGAAGTATAATTATTTATATTTATTATATATATATACATATATATATATATAGAGAGAGAGAGAGAGTAGCGTAGTGCAAATGCAAATATTTACAATGCCGATGGTGACTGTAAAAATGCCAGCATAGTTCTCAATTGCAAAACATAACATACTTTCCATACAGAAGACAGAAGCAAAACATTTATTTGGACACTAGAAAACCAAATCCCAACACCAGGAAACCGAATCCATCATAGCAACATAGAAGTTATTAAACCACAACACAGTACAGAGCTATATCATCCTTTAGCCTTCCCACAAACCAACACTCATGAACCTAGCTGCCTCCTGGGTGCGTCCTCTCTCTCCCACCATCTAGATGCTCTGACTCCCAGCTTCCTGTGGGCTCTGTTCCTCCCTTCAGCAAACGCCTCTCATCACAGGCTCCATGTGATTACATTCATCCTATTAGGAGACAGGGAAGATCTTCAACTTACCATTACAACTACATTGCAGGTAGGTGGTACAATGGAAAGAGTGTTAGTCCTGGAGACAGGAAGACTTGAGTTCCAATCCAGCCTCAGACAATCACCAGCTCTATGATCCTGGGCAAGTCACTTAACCTCTGTTTGCCTTAATCTGCTGAAGAAGGAAATGCAAACCACTCCAGTATCCTTGCCAAGAAAATCCCATGGACAGTAAGGTCTGCAGGGTCATGAAGGTCACACAAGTGAAGGACTGAATACCAACACATTTATATAGTGCTGATATCCTTGTATTCTCCTTTCGAAGTAAATATAGTATCATTGATTGCATTTATAGCCTCAGTACCTAGCACAGAACCTGACATATAGGAGGAAATTAATAAATATTGATTGATTGAATATTGAATAAAGCCTTGGTTAATGTCCATACTTAGCATACAGGTACAGGAAGAGGAATCAATAAAACAGATTTCAAAAGAGAAATAAGAAAAAATACAAGAAAAACTAGGAAATAACAGTGTTGGTAGAAGCTAAAGAAGAGATCAAAGAGGATAATGTCAAATGCTGAGGGAAAGTCACAGTATTATTGACTATATTAGTCATACGGGAGATGGATCAGCTTCCTTCCACAATATGGAAATAATAAAAAAGAGAATTGTTGGCATAACCACAAACATTCTGATGTCTACATGATAACCTACTCTACAGTTCTCTGGTACATCTGCTGTAGTCATATACAATGCTATTTACATAGGATTTTATATCTTGCATTGTATTGTCTTCTAGCCGGGTAGAAAACTGAAGACTATAATAAAATGAGCAAGGAGGAAGGAAATGGAACAGAAGTTGAAGAAAAATAGTGAACCTTCTATTTTAAAGAGAACATTTTGATAATGTTTTAATTATTTAAATGGGGGAATAAACCTGAAAATATTGCTCAACCCTGGTAGCCCTTGTTTAAATATTATAAAGTACTGTGAATCATATAAATGTCTTTCATGTTTTTGTTTGTTTGGTTTTTTGCCTCAAATCCATATTGCCCTTTATTATAATTGGAAATAAGTTGCACAGTTCTGGAAAAAATAAAAATAGGTGGAAATCAAGGCTCAAAACAAATAAGATTGGCAATAAATTTCAAGAAATGCAAAAAAAATTGTTTAAGGTATTTGGGGGCAACTAAGTAATTCAGTGAATAGATCACTGGTCTTGGAATCAGGAGGACCTGAGTTCAAATTTGGCCCCAGACACTTGACACTTACTAGCTGTGTCACCTTAGGCAAGTTATTTAACCCCTAATTGCCTTGCCTTCCCCCCCCAAAAAAAAGTTCTTTGCGGGGAGAAATAGAAGTTTAAAGAAAGAATAGGACCATCATTTGAGATGGATACTGTAATGGTAATGAGAAAAAGACAAGGGAACTACTCGGTTATATTTGTTTTTCTCTGACAAAAAGAAAGATCTACCAGAATGGAAAAGGTAGGATAAAAACTACATAACAGAAAGTTGAAATCTCAGATAAATTAATTTGATAAGAAAGCGCCTAGCTCACTTCAGTGAACTCAAGTCATCAGCTTTGATAAGCTATATAACAGAATATTGAAACAATGGATGAATCTGTTTGTGGAATCATTGTTAATGGTCTTTGAAAAATCATAAATAATTAAGACATGTAAAACAGGAAGAGAAGTACATCAATATCCTTATTTTCCCTCCCTACTCCAGTTAAAAAAAGTAGATGGGGAAGTAGGTGGTGTTTTCAAATTAGTAGCTTGAGTTAGACTCCTGATTAAATTGTGGAGCATGTTATTGAAGAGGCAGTTTGTTAACATTTAGAAAGGGAAAGAGCCAGCATCCTTTAATCAAGAACAGATTGTGAATCAATACCAAAGTGCTTGCCTTCTCAACGAGGGGGAGAGGGGGAGTGGTGGGAGAGAGAGAGATTATATGGAACTTAATTTTTTTAATAATTATTAATTTTTATTCATGTAATTAGGAAATATTTAATGAAATTTTTAAGTCTTTTTAAAAAAGAACAGATTGTGAAAGACAATTCTGACTTCCTTTTTAAATGAGGAAAGTACATAAGAGAATGTCACAAACATAGGATGCCCAAATTTCCTGTGCAGTATTATAAAAAATTTCTCATACTATCATTATTGACTAGATGGTGAAATATGTGGTTAATTAGGTAGACTTAGAACTGTTCTGACTATACCCAGAAAGAGGTCATTAATGGGTTGATGCAAAAGTGTACTGATAAATGTGGAACATCCAGTCCTCTGGGACCAAAAAAAAAAAAAGTCTAAACAACAAACTTTTAAATTTAATCTCAATGATTAAAATTTTCTCCATTAATTTTTAAGACTAGATAAGCAGAAAAACAATAGATCAAGAATATATTTGTAGCATTTTCCCATTTCTGAGGTGTAAATATCTGTACTAAAAATTTTTTAATCATCTGTCACAGGCCAGTTCAAGTTGGCTCCAGCATATCTCTGGTTTGATAAAATTTTGGAGAAAGGTCCCTCTGTTATGCTACATGATAATGTACATAACATTAATGATCAATGAACATGATACGTGATAAGTCCTTTGCTTTATGTGGTTAAATCTTTTTATTAATGGTTTTCATGAAGGTACTATAAGACATGCTTAAGGGTACCCTTGGGTGAAGGGAAACAGAGCCAAGATGGAGGAGAAGCAGCAGCAAATCCCAGGGGAACTCTGCAAACATTCCCCCCTCCCAAAAACTTTAAAATAGTGCTTCACTTCAACTTTTGAAGCTGAATAGCCAACAAAAGGTAGATGTGAAACATATTTCTCTTTCTGCAGTATAAGATAACTTGGTTGGCAGGACAGATCTATGACATCAGGGTGGGTGCTGGTCCAGAGTACATGTGACAGAGGTTCTAGCAGTGACCCTTGGAGGCTGCCACAAGAGTATCAGCAACTTTTGGAGTTCTCTTCCCAGAAACAGAAAGGGGTTCAAATAAGAGGTCAGAAAGAGATTATAGGGGTCCTTTGCTGGTATTGGATAGAGCTGGTCCTGATTGGCAACTCTATTGACCATACAAAATTTGGAATCACAGTTCCAATACTGAGAGGTATGCTTGTGATTGGGCACAAAGGAGTAGGAGCCAGTGTCACAGTTTCCAACAGAGAAGAGCATTGATAATCTGTTGATAGGCTGCAGGAGAATAGGGAACCTGGTTATACTCCCAGGGTGAGGAAAAATGTTAGCACGTGTGGCTACAAGGGACCAGATGCCCCAATCAAAGTTCCAGAGCAAAGAAGAGTCCTTGTGGTTGCTGAAAGGGGATCAGGGGCTCTGGTTCCTTTTCTAAGGTCAAGAGGTATCTAGCACTTGTGGCTGTAGGGGAGAAGGGCTTTCCGGGGTTAAAGACCAGAGCACAGAACAGGAGAGCAGTGACCACTCCTTTCCCAGGATCGTACCATTTTGGAAACACCGGAAATTGCATAGACCCCAAGAACTACCATTGAAAACAGCAGCACAAAAAAGCCTAAAGTTTAGGACAGTGCCTCCCTACCTGTAGCTGTGCAGAACCTAACTTTAACACACAGTTCAAGGTCAAGAAATAGGCTGGGGAAAAAGGAGAAAACAACAACAAGAATTTGGTCATAAAAAGCTATTAAAATGGCAGGAAGACAAAGGCTAATTCAGAAGAAGACAATAATGTGGAAAATCTACAAAAAACTGTCTCAAAGAAAAAGGATAATTGAACCCAAGACCAGCAAGAATTCCTCAAAGAGTTAAAGAAAGAATTGGGTGGTAGGGGAAAAATGGAAAAATAAATGAAGGTGATGCAAGAAAATTATGAAAAAAGAATTAACAACTTAGTACAAGAGGCACACACACACACACACACACACACTAATACCAAAGGAAATAACTTTAAAAAAAAAAACAGAATTTGCCTAATTGTGGGGGGAGGGAATTGAAAATTCAGTGTGGAAAATAATCCCTTAAGAAATAGAATTGGGCAAGTGAAAGCTAATGGAGAAATTAAAAAACAATACACAAAGTTAAAAGAATAAAAAAAGAAGAAAGTTATTTGAAAAATAGATGAAAAATGATTTTAAAATTTTTTAACTACATGAAAGTCATGATCAAAAAAGGAGTCTCAACACCATATTTCAAGAAATAATCAAGAAAAACTGTCCCAATAGCTTGGATCCAGAAGGTAAAATAGAATTTGAAAGAACCTACCGATCACCTCCTAAAAGATATCTCAAAATGAAAACTCTCAGGAATATTATAACCACATGAAAGAATAATCAAAAGGGATTCAATAAAGTTAAACTATTGGCATTACTATATGGGAAGATAATACATTTAATTACTAAAAATTTTATCATTTACAGGGCAGTTAAAAGTTTACATAGACAGAGGGCATAGGTGTACACCAGTTATATTGGAAAGATCTAAAAAAAATGGTGTGAGAAAGAGGATTCACTGAGAGTAGGGGAAAAGGAGAGGTAGAAAAGAAATGTACAAGCAATAGCTTTTAGAGTATAAAGAAAGATGGGTGTGGGGCAGTATCAGGCAATGCTCGAATTTCACTTTCATTGGAATTGGTTCCAAGAGAGTAGAAGATAGATATAGATAGATGATAGATAGATAGATAGATAGATAGATAGATAGATAGATAGATAGATAGATAGATAGATAGATAGATGGAGAGAGAAAGATAGAGAGATATAGATATATAGATACACTCAGTTGTGTACCAAAATATAACTTACTTAATAAAGAAATAAGAAGGGAAAGAGATAAGAGAAAGTGTAGGGGAGAAATAAAAGGAAGAACAGATTAAAGAGGGAGACAGTGGTTAGAAGCAAAATACACTTTTGAGGAAAGGCAGATTAGAAAGAAAAAAAAAACTAAAGAAAATGGCATGGAAGAAAATGCAGTTAGTAATCTTAACTCTGAAGGTAACTGGTAGTAGTCACCCATAAAACAAAAGCAGATAGCAGAATGAATAAAAAATGAGAATGAAACATTATGTTGTTTATAAGAGACATGTTTGAAACAGAAAGACACAGGGTTAAAGGGCAGGAGAATAATCTAATATGCTTCAGTTGAAGAGAAAAAGGCAGAGCTAGTAATCATGATCTCAGACAAAGCAAAAGCAAAAAAAATCTAATTAAAAGAGATAGTGAGGGAAAATATATTTTGCTAAAAGGTACCATAGACAATGAAATAATATAAAATTATTTTTTAAATTAATTTCTATGATTAAGGTTGTATTTGTCAAATAGGTTAAGTGTTGAGTCAAATTTATTAAAAAAAAAAAACAAAGAATCATCCCCACATTGATAAATGGTCAAAGAATATAAAAAGGCCGTTTTCAGGTGAAGAAATCAAAGCTATCTCTAATCATGTGAAAAAAAATGCTCTAAATCACTATTGATTAGGGCCATGCAAATCCAAACAAACCTGAAGTACTACCTCACCCCAATCAGAAATGACAAATGCTAGAGGGGATAAGGGAAAATAGGTACACTAATGAACTATTTTAGGAGTACTAAACTGGTCTATTATGAAGAGGAATCTGCAACTATTCCCAATGAAATGGCATAACATTGTGCATAACCTCTGACCCAGCAATACCACTTCTAGGTCTGTACCCCAAAGAAATTAAAGAAAAAAGAAAAAGACATATATGTACAAAAACATTCATAGCAACTCTTTGTAGTAGCAAAGAACTGAAAATTGAGTGCATGTTCTTCAACTGGGGAACAAGTTGTGGTTTATGATTGTGATGGAGTACTATTATGCTATATATGAGGGGTATTGTTTTAGAAAAACATGGGGGGGGGGGCGGCCAGGTAGCACAGCGAGTGAGAGCACTGGCTCCAGTGTTGGGACGACCTGGAGATCGAATCCCGGGCTCAGACACTCAGCACCACACCCAGAAATAACTGGCCGTGTAACCTTGAGCAAGTTACTTAACCCTGATTGCTTTAAAAAAAAAAAAGAAAAGAAAAGAAAAACATGGGAAGACCTATATGGACTGTCGCAAAGGCAAGTAAACAGAATCAGCAGATCACTGGACACAGTGACAGTAATGTTACCATTATGATTAACTGTGAAAGACTTAGCGGCTCTAATCAATACAAAGATCCAAAACAATTACAAAGGCTTGTGAAGAAAAAAAAAATGCTGTCCTCTATTAGTGAACTAATAAACACTGAGTATATTTTTCTCATTTTTATTTTTCTTCTCTCTTTTGTGATATGGCTAATATGGAAATATGTTTTTCATGATTTCACACATATAATTGATTTATTGCATGCCTTCTCAGTGAAGGGGGGGAAGAAGAGAGGAAAATTATTTGGAAATCAAAATTTTTAAAAAAGTATTAATAATAAAAATTGAATTAGAAATAAATAAAATAAAAGGGGAAAGGGGGAAAAGATGTCATGTATAACAAATTTGCATTTTGCACAAAACTAGAAGGAATAATTAAAATGTTATTTACCGTATCTAAAAAGCTACTGATATACTAGAAAGTTGGTTCAAAAATAATAAGATGAAATTTGAAAGAAAAAATCTTCCTTCATTTCTAATTTTTAGTTTCTTTCATAAAGGTCTTATATAACTCTAGGCCGATTATTTGGCTTTTTTTTCCTGTGAGGTTTAATTGGAAGTTCATTGGTGGCATGGAAAGGATATTGGTTTTGGAGTCAGGAAAATCTAATTGCAATCCCACCTCATAGACTTACTAGCTGTGTGACTCTAGGCAATCCATATAACCTCTCTGTGCTTTAGTTCCTCATCTCTAAAAATGAAGGCACTGTATTAGTTGACCTTTAACATTACATCCACTTCTACATCTATGTTCCTACATCTATGATACTAAGATCCCTATTACTTTTGTTCAATTTCTTTACCTAAGCATTGAACATAAGGAAGAGTTTGTTGACAAATAGAGCTATACAAAACGGGCTACTGCTGAAAGTAGTCAGTGCCTGCCATTCCACCTCCACCCCTCCTGCCTCTGCATTTCTTCAAGCAGAGACTATTTCCTACTATTTTCTATTGTCAGACATATTGCAGAAGAGATTCCTTGGTCAGGAACAAATATAACTAGATAGCCTCTGACCTAGCTTCCTTCTCTCAGACTACACTTTGGGTTAAAAAAATATGAATAAATATAAAAATATACAATGGAAAAGGTGTGATAAATGAAGAGATCAAACAGGAACTGGAATGGGGTTAGAAAACTGCATGCTCAATTTAAGTCAATAGTGTGCCATAGCACCTAGAAAAGCTAATGGAAGGAAGGAAG
>NW_027185715.1:4964415-4967941 GCF_028583685.1 Petaurus breviceps papuanus | reverse complement strand
CAGTTGAGGAAACTAATGCCAACAAAAGTTGTGTTTCCCCCTGAGTCACACAACTAAGAAATGTCTGAGGCTATATTTGAACTTAGGTTTTCCTGACTCTATGCCCAGTACTGTATCTACTGTTTTGCCTAACTGCCTAAATACAACCCTAGCCTGCTTTAATAAACACATGGTATACAGAGCATGGGAGAGGATATTCTCAGGGTTCTAAAATATACTGCATCTCCTCCAGTGCTAAGATTTTGTGCTTCTAAGCTTAGATACTTCCTTACTTGGTTTTTCTATTATTCTCTGAACGGGGGAACTCAAAGGCAGCAGCTTCTGCCAGTAGATACAAGAGATTCGTTGCTCCTTCTCCTTTCTGAAGTGTGGGCAACATATAAAATCAACTTATGTTCCCAGCTTGTGGGATGAAGATAGACTGGGTCTTACTTTGTGAGCTTCACATCTTGGAAGGCAAGTCAGATCTTATTATGGCAGAGCAGAGGAGCTATGGGGAGACTGGTTACCTAGGTGGCATTTCCCTGTGGGCTTGTATTTATTTTCTACCTGTTTTGTGGGCCTCTGGGTAAAGTGTCATACTGGGCTATTCTGGAAACCCCTGGAGTTCTTCAGCAGAATGTACACCAAATAACTAATTCTATATCACAAGATGAGAACATCTTTGACAACAAACATCTCCAACATCCTTCCTATTCACTACGACAAGGGTGATCAACTAATGTTTGTGAATTTATTTGCTAATCTTTTCTAACTATTTTTCAATATAAATGCTTTCCTTTATAATCTTAGGTATTTTATCTATTAAAAAAATTCTTCTGAGAATATATCCATAGGGTAGCTGGGTTTTTCAGTGGATAGAAGACTGGTCCCATTTGTCAGGAACATCCAAGTTCAAATTTATGCTCAGATACTTCCTAGCTATGCAATGCTGGGCAATCTATTTATCCTCCATCTTCCCTCAGTTTCCTCAACTAACTGTAAAATGGGTATCATAATACCATCCACCTCACAGAGTTATTGTGAAGATGAAATAGGATATTTGTAAATGCACTCAGCACAGTGACTAGCACATTAAGAAATATGTATTCACTTCACTTCAACAGACTGCCTAAAGGGTCCATAATATAAGGTTAATAACCCCTGGTTTAGGTCATTCCTGTTTCAGAGGTCATGCAACATTCTTATAATGGTCAAAACATAAAAGGTATATTTTGCTTCTTACTTGACTATAACCTGATTAAATTCAACCTTGCCAAAAAATATTTTGATTAAGTCTACAAGTGATTTACCATGTTCAGATAAATTATAACATTATAATTTCAACTTAATAGCACAATCCCACATATATCATAGTATTTTAATAAAGTTTCTTGGAGTTTGAATGAATTGATGAAATAGACCACTCAGATACAAACCAAACACAATCTCTCCTATTTGTAGGGGGTCTCACAAATTCTAGAAATATCAATGGGAAGGCAAGCCTGGGAATGAAACCCTTTCTCTCCCAAGCTCTTGAATTTCCTGTGTTTTTTTCTTCAGTCCTTCTGTTTACATCATGAAGAAAATCTGTGTAAAATACGATGCCAATACCATCTGCTAATCTTTTGACGAGGAAGGTATGCCTTGGGCTGTCTGGAGGCAGCAGCAGCAGCAGCAATAGTTGGCAGTGAATGAACACAGTGGGGAAGATGCTGCAATGACACCAAAAATGAAGTGGAAATTGAAATTGTCATGTCACACAAAGAATATTTTAAATTGTGAACACTTGCTTATCAAATATGGAAGGTGTTCTATATTATACACACTGATATCAACCCAACTAAGTGATTTGATAAATTCCATAGTAAGTTAAATATATTCCCTGGAGTCATTTAATTGAAAGCATGGCATGTATTACTGCCTTTAAGATTCCAATAACCATAATAAAATTAATCTGAAGCTTGGATTGGAAATAAACAACAAATGTTTTCAATTCAATATTTTGGCCTCTTAATCTGTGTTTAGCAACTCCTTTTTGACTATTTCCCTCCATGTTCATAACTATCCCCTCAGATCAGGTGGGCAATTACTCCTGAATATTTTCTACACATCCTTTTCCTCATCAAGACTACCTCTAGGCAAAGCAAAGGAAAAGAGTTAGGCAATTCCCTAGAAAACACAGTCAAAAGAATATTTTCTCCTGAAGAATCCAAACAACAGCAAACATGGGGATATTTTAATGTGTTAAGATGTGAATATTTCACTTTGTTTGGGATTTAACTGTCTCATAGGCACTCACACAAAGACAGAGGCTGGTTTTGTGAGAATTGGGTCAATCACATTGACTCCACCTTGTGACTCAATTTTGGATCGAGCTCAGTTCCCTTTCTATTCAATTATGGGTCTCATCCAATTTCTGTGTGTGAGAAAACTATTTAATTATGGAAATTGTAAGGAAATATTATTATACTGTTTGAACCTATACTGCATGACTGGAAAGCTAGACTATATCTACCGGCTGTTAGAGACTCTTAACTAAAGACCTAAGGTATGCTGATCAGAAATTTAATAGATCAGAAGACTGACACAAGGAGTTTTCTCACAATTATACATCTTGAGTAACCCATATTTATTTTTTTCTGGCTTTTTGGAGGGCAGTTGGGGTTAAGTGACTTGTACAAGGTCACATGGCTAGTTTTTAGTGTTAAGTGTCTGAGGCTGAATTAGAACACAAGTCCTCCTGACTCCAGGGCTGATGCTCTATTCACTGAGCCACCTAGCCTCCCTGCAACCCATATTTTTGTTACCTGAAAACCAGCCCCATAATAAGCAATCAGTTACTGCTTCCATTTTCCTTTGACTGAATACTGACACATGTGGAGGAGGGGGGGGGGCGGTAGTCAGGACACTTCCTTTTCTTATTTCAGGGAATTACCCCTATTTACTCTTCCTCTCCCAATTTGGAAAGTCCCTTATCTTTCCTCCAATTAGAAATCAGATTACCTAAACTTGTATCCTGGTCAACTATTTTCTTTAATTAATTTGTCTTATTTGACTGTTTTTAATACCAAAAAATCTCTCTCACTCTGTAATCAGGGTCTTTAGAATGATTGGGGAATCCAGTGACCCATTTATTAATGTTTGCTAATAAATAGTGCAGCTCTGATTGTTTCATCAGTTATTATTAATTATGCATCACATCTTCATCTGATAACATCAAACTATTTTGTCCCAAATCTTCTGGTAAAACTCACTGAAATAGACTCTTCACTGAAATGTTTCTAAGAAGAGAGGAGATGCAGCTATTCAGAAACTCCTCCTGCCCTTCCCCACCACACCTGGAATACCATTTCTGATCCTTTGGGGGGGGGGTTGCAATGCAAAGTTCATTCAGTCTTCATTGGGCAACCTTAAGGACATTTTTTTTCTTGGTCAGCCTACCTTAGGTGAATGGCTTAGGAGAGGAGAGTTGTGAATAATTTGTGGCAAGCCCAAGGTTGGTAGCATTTTCTTGATTGTTTATGTAATTAAGTTCTCTCTCTCT
>NW_027185715.1:4947706-4964315 GCF_028583685.1 Petaurus breviceps papuanus | reverse complement strand
CTCTCTCTCTCTCTCTCTCTCTCTATCTCTTCCTCCATTCTGTGCAAAAATTTTGTGCGCTTATAATATAATTCATGTTTTCAATGGTTTTTTCCTCTAATCATTAGCTCTAACATGTTCCCTTATGGTACATGATCTTTATTCTTCAGTACTACAAAGTATTATCTCTTATTTAAATAGGATGTAAAAGTAAAAAAGACAAGTTAATCATTAGTGGGACACTCAACTTCATACTCTTTGAACTTCTAAAAATTTAAATATTATGAATATTATTGATATATACATATCATATTAATGTTATGATGAATATTACATGTTATTATGAACTTAATATAAAATAAATGTTATATTGCATAAATGATGATAATAGTGTCTAGAATTCATACAGTGCTTTAATGTTTGCAAAGCATTCTATATATGTTGGCTCACTTGATCTTTACAACAAACTTAAAGTGTAGATGCTATTGCAATTTCTATTTTACAGATGTGTGGGATGAAAAAGTTCAGAGTCTAAGTCTGATATCAGAAAAAAAAAGTCTTTTTTCTTTCTCATGAGAAAGGGCACAGTCCCTGTCACTCAAACATCATCTACCAAGGAGTTCGAATTGTGGAAACTTGCAGGCTTCTGTTATCCTAATGCTAACCCCATCTCCAACCCTTGTCCCACTTTACCATTGGTTGGTAAGGCAAGCTCACAGTCTTACTAATGCTAACTAATCAGCACAAAGCAATCTCAATCTATTACCATAATTATTCTTGCTAACGAGGCTCTGATTTTGCTGGATAAAATACATAATACATGAGGTTCACTAAGCAAGTGCAGTAACAACTAGAATACTGAACCCCCACCAGTCCAACCTAGATGTGTCCTTATCTGGGTCTGTGTCGCAAGGCCACTGTCTGGTTTCTAATTGGTCAAATCCACTTGCTGCCAGCTCCTTTTTATTGTATATTATTTCATTTTTAGTATTATCTAGGAGTTCTCTGGGAACTGGGAACCCAACTTCTTCCCAAGGCTACTGCCTCAACTCTTCCCAAGGCTATTGTCTGGTACTTTTTATCAGTAGTCTTGTTTCAGCAATTCTTGCAGTTCTGTAGAAACTTAACCCTTTGCTACCTCTCACAATACCATTCCTTTCCCCAAACTAAAAAACCCCCTAATTTGGTCTCAACAGTTAATTCAAACAATTGCATTAATACCCAATAGCTCTTACATTACTTTGAAATACACTACACCATATGTATAAGGAAACAACAGTGAACGTGGTTACAAAGTATTAAGAAGAAATAAGAATCTAATAGGATGTTCAGAATGTGGAAACTTCACTGTAAGTCATCTCTCACACTGATTAGAATAAAAGGCTGAGAGAGGATAAGTGACTTTCCCAGGGTCACACAGCTAGTAAATGTTTGAGGAAGATTTGAATTCTATTTGCAACATCTATCAAAGTTGCATATGAAGCTGTAATGAAAATATGAATCTGAAGATCTTCCCTGACCGTTAATAGAGCTGGGGGGAGTTTGAAGACCTCCCCTGCTTTGAAAGTAAACTCTGCCCCCTAATAGAATGAATGTAATCACATGCAGCCTGTGATGGAGGGAATTTGCTAAAGGGTGGAGCAGAGCCCACAGGAAGCTTCCCTGTTGTGAAGATAAATTCTGCCCCCTAAGAGGTTGAATGTAGTCATATGTAACCTGTGGTGGCAGGAGTTTGCTAAAGGGAAGCAGAACCCACAGGAAGCTGGGAATCAGAGCTAGTGAGATGGTGGAAGAGAGAGGATGCTCAGCCGAGGAGATAGAGAGGTTTCTGAGTTAATATTGATCTTGTATTGGTTTGTGGGAAGGCTGAAGGATGCTGTGACTTTCAGCATTATGGCTTCTGAATATCTTTGATACTGCGATGGAATTAGCTTACTGGTTTTGGGATTGGGTGTCTAAATTAATCCTTCATTTCTATCCTCTATCTGGAGAGTCTGCTATAGTTTTTCAATTGAACGTCATGTGATACTTATGGTCAAGGTCTTGATTGTGATCATGGGTGCTGTAAATATTGCATTGGTGCTACATTTTGGTAACGAGGATGGGATCGCACAATATCAGACCTCTAGTTGTAGGAAGAATGGATTTAGAAGAAGAAACAGCTATCCCAGGAAGGGAGAATTTGCCTTATGCCTCCCTAGCAAGGTAGTGGTCCAAAAAGTACAGGGCTCTGTGAAAACTGGGAACAGAGGCTACAGCAAGGAAGACCTAGAGATTTAGAAACATGTTTGCAAAGAATACCAATAAAACCTTGGCAAGAGCTGGAGGCAGTAAGTAGAAGAAACTGGGTTTTACTAAGAGGCTACTATATTGTGTATAGAAACAGAGGACACGCTATTACAAGAGTTGTCTAAGTGCCAGAATTTGACCCCTCCTTTAGAAGAGTAAGCTGTCTCAGGTGGCAGAAGAGAGAACTGGAGAGTCTCAGTTGGAAGCAGAGAGTGCTGTTGTAAATTTGGCTCAGAAAAAGAAGAAAAAAAGTAACAGGAGGAAAGTTCATACATCTTTGGTAGTCTGAACCTAGTTGCTATGACAACAACTCCCAAGAAAGTCCATGTGTTATACAGAATGACACAATGTTAAGCGATACATTGTTTCATGGTGAAACTTTTACAAGGGCAGAAGGTTGTACTTCTGCCCATACTGAGAAGAAGGCAGGACAGTCAGAGAGGGCTGAAGGGGCAAGGTAAACCCCTTCAGGACAGATTAGGAATAAGATTATAAAAACCAAGGCCCCAACTCAATATGACCTTTCTATTACCCTGAGCTGTTTGGGAACAGAAGATCCTGAGAATGTGAGGGCTGCTCTTCTCCTGGGATCCCGGCCACATCCTTGAGAAGAGATATGATAACTGCCCAACTCCTGGAACTAGGCATTCCAAGGAAACATCGTTCTTGGGGGGTGGAGGGCCTTGGAGGAATTGGCCTCCATTCTAGGCCTCACACAAGATATAACGCTTGCTAAAAACACCTGGAAGTATGCCTTCTTTGTTCTCAGCACTACTTAAACTGTAAGATTCAGACCCCAAATTGGAATCTCACCCATGGAGGAGAGGTCCTGCCTGGGACCCTTCCAAGCGGGACCCTGACGGCTGTACCCGGGATTCCCCAACTTACTTGTATGGTCAGGTGTTGGAGCTTCCCCGCATTGGTAATGATTGTAAATATGTATGTGTATGTGTGTGCGTGTGCGTGTATATATATATATATATATATATATATATACATATATATATATATTAATCATACTTGCTCTTATCTTACTATTCCTAAGCCTTTTATTCTGTTATCTCTGGTTTCCTTCCCATTCACCTATATTCTAAATAAATTATATTGGATCTTTTGAAGTGCCAAGTGTTCCATTCATGCAAATCCTGAACCTCCTTAATCAGACAAGGGCAAGCAGTATTCAAGAAGATACTTGAGGATTTCACTCAACAGGGGATTACTGATATTTTGAGCAGATTCACCCAAAAGATGGGTGAATCTTTAGTGTCTTGGATGGTAAGAATCTGTGATGGAGGGGCTGGGGTAGTGATAGATAGAGTGGACTGCTTAAAATTTATAAGTATTTGCCAGAATCCTTTTGTCCAGGAAGATTTTAGAGACTTTCATTTGGCAGGAGGTAAAAATACAACCAATCTGTTAGTTTTAGCTGCTGCTGGATGAAATAGAATGTATCCCACTGATTCTATGTGGCCTAGTGGAGACAGACCCTGGTACTCACTTAGAGATTGTATGAGAAAGTAGAAAGAAGTAGTAATGAAACTTCTATCATGGTTGGAGATACAGATATGTATCATGAAATACCCTTAGCAGTTCCTCATAGAAATATCATGGTGATGACAGCCCCTACTTCTGATTCTATTAATTGGTGAAACAGGGCACCCTCTTAGGAGAATGGAAAAATAATAAATTTCCTCAAGAGAGAAGAATAAATAGCCGGTGAATTCAAATCCCAAATAGATTGCTAAGAAAAGAACTGTTTATTGCTCTACTGAGAACAGGGGTTGATTTTAGAAAAATTGATGGTATTCCATCTAATGAACTATACAAAATGTATCAAGAAAATGGGCTTTATGTTAGACAGAATGGAGAAGTGAGAACTGCCCCTACAGATGCTCCTGAACCATTCCATACAAGTTCATCACACCTTCGGGGAGAATAGGAAATTGGCCAAGCCCCAGCTCAGATTAAAGAAATATACAGACAAGATTTCATCCCCATATTAATCTGACTACATTTTGGAAAAATGGATCAAATACTATAACCAGGGCCTTGTTAGATACTGGGGCAGAGGCCTCCCTCATTTATGGGAACCCTGATAAGTTCCCACATGGAGTTCTTATTACCATTACAGGACTAGAAGAGGCTGAAATATAAGCCAGATAAATCCAACTAATGATGAAAACTGGACAATTACCCAAGAAAGACTATACTGTGGTCATTGTACCCGTTCCTGACTACATCATGGGAACATATATATTGAGAAGTATGACTATGAATTTATCTGAAGGAAGATATCAATTTGCAGTAAGGAAGATAGGGATTAATACAGTTTTAGTGGGAAAAATAAAAATGGACACAATCACTTTACCTGAACCTTCTGAAGTAATTAATTTAAAGCAGTATCGTGTGCCAGGTGAGCAAGATGAAATTGCCAATACTATAATTGATCGTTTGTGAAGCAGGAGTGTTGATAGTTGAAGCAGGAGTGTTATTCCCTACAACTACACAATGGAATAATCCCGTTTGGCCAGTATGAAAAATCAGATGGGACATGGAGAATGACAATGGATAATAGACAATTGAATAAGGTGACTCCTTCCTTGTTTGCTGCTGTTCCAGATACTGTTACCTTAATAGAAAGGATTCAGAAATATGATGGGACTTGATACGTGGTGATTGATTTGGCCAATGCCTTCTTCACCATCACAATAAACTAAACAGTGTCACTGGTTTGCTTTCACTTGGCAAGGCAGACAATATACTTTCACACACTTGCCACAAGGATATCTGCATAGTCCACTATCTGTCATAGGATTATGACTGAACATTTGGATGAATTATAGCTACCTGATATACAGCTTACCCACTACATTGATGATATTATGATACAAGGAAAAAATATAAAAGGAGTAGAGAAAAGTTTGATGCTTTTGATTGAACATATGAAAAGCAGAGTTGGAAATTAACCCTGAAAAGATTCAAGGACCAGCTCAAAATGTAGAATTTTGGGGAATACAGTGGAATAAGGGACTGAGAGATTCTGCTGAAAGTTCAACAAAAGATTCAGGATTTTCCTATTCCTACCAATAAGAAAGAGGCCCCAAAGTTTATATGATTATTTGAATATTGGTGACATCACATTCCACACCTGGGACAGATTTTGAAACCCTTATATAAAGTTACCAGGAAGAACAATGAATTTTATTGGGGACTTGAGAAAAGTAAAGCTTTTGAGGAAGCCAAAGCTGCTATACAATCGGCTCTATATTTATGGCCTATGCAGAATGGTCTGGTGGAATTACAAGTGACCGTACAGGATGATTACGCAAACTGGAGTTTAGGGCAGAAACAACAAAGCTGAAATGTACCCTTAGGATTTTGGTCCAGGAAACTTCCTTCATCTGGAGTCCAATCTGCACCTTTTGAAAAGCAGTTATTAGCTGCATATTGGGCTTTGGTTGAGACTGAACAACTGACTCTGGGCCATGAAGTGACATTAAGGCCTGGAATCCCAATTATGACCTGAGTAATGAGTACCCTAGCTTCTCACAGAATTGGACATGCCCAAGAATCCAGCATAATTAAATGGAAGTGATATATTCAAAATGGAGCTAAAACTGCCAAAAGTGGAGTTTCTGCCCTACCTGAATCTATAGCTAACATCAATACTGAGTTACAAGATATATCCCCTGAACCAAGGCAACAGTTGGTACAGTCCTTGGTAAGACAGAATGATGGATATGATGTACTAACTGAAGTAGAGAAGAAACACACATGGTTTACTGATGGGACAGCAAAATATTTGGGTCAAAAAAGACATTGGAAAGCAGTAGACTATAAACCACATAGTAGAAGGACTTTGAAAAGTATTGGAATAGGTGGAAGTAGTCAATATGCTGAACTTATGGCAGTACATCAAACAATCAAAACATAACAAGGAGGACAGTGTCATATATTCACTGATTCATGGGCAGTAGCTAATGGGTTAGCTACATGGCTGCCCATGTAGAAAAATCAAAATTGGGAAATTCATGGCAAACAAGTGTGGGGCAAAGAATTATGGGAAAATATATGGGATATGTCTTTGGATACTGATTTGTCAGTTTTTTATGTAGATGATCACCTGGCCCTCAGCACGCCAGACTGTGAGTATAATGCTCATGCTGATCAACTATCAAAGATTGCTACTGAACATATTGTCCCTACTTTGAAAACAACTGATGATCCAGTATTAGCAAAATGGGTCCACCGAATGCCAGCCATTTAGGGGTCCAGGCCACAACCAGTGGGCACAAAATCAAGGTATTAGTATCTCTCACTTATTGTTAAAACAGCAGAAGAATGTCATATATGTCAATTGGAAAAGAAGCAAACTATTCCTCAGGTAGTAACTGGGGAGATAGCAACAGGAAAAGTCCCAGCCTAAATCTTGCAAATAGATTATATTGGTTCCCTACCCCAAGAAAAATAATGCAAATTTATATGTACTTCTGTTGACACCTATTCAGGCATACTGGTGGCTTATCCTTATAAGAATGCAACCCAGAAAAAAAATAAAAATACCTGTAAAACTCTAGATCTCAGAAATCTATATTATGGAACCCCAATGCAAATTCAAAGTGATGACGGGTCACATTTCAAAGGTAAAGAAATGAAGAGATATTGTATATTACACAATATAGAATGGATATATCTTATTCCATATTATACACAAACATCTGGGCTAGTTGAAAGAATGAATGGATTATTGAAAGAACAGTTCAGGAAGTTAAGTTCTAATAATTCATATCAATACTGGAAAGATAATTTGTTCACTGCTTCACATAATTTGAATAATAGATCATTGGGAGAAAGTATACCTCTACCCAGAATGATGACTCCAAGTCTGCAAATTAGAAAACAGCAGACACATAAGATCCCCAATATTGAGTATTGGACTGTGAGGCAAGATGTCACAGCACTGTATCCAGGAACACCTGGTTTGGTAGGATATGATTTACATTGTTTAGAAGACTTTTGGTTGGATAGAAAAGAAATAAGAAACATCTCTACTGAGATATGTATGAGAATCCCTAAAAATCATTTTGGATGGATATTACCTAAATCAGATTTAGCAGCTCAAGTTATACATGTATTGGCTAATACCACGTGTGAAAAATGACCTTCCTTCTGAAATATCAGAATATTTGAAATATCTGAAATATCAGAGGAACTAAAGAATTTTGTTATACTAACAGAATAAAATGGGGAGCTAAAGTATGGGTAAAGCTGAAAGCAGAAGATGTTACAAAGACTGCCGAGATTATAGCAGATGGGAAAGACAATACCATAGCTGTTGTTTATTCAGGAGAAGATGATTGTCAAATTGCATCCTTAACTCATGTATTCTACCATGAATGAGGTTATGATAGTGAATTCATGGACTCCAGAGGCACAGCTGACCCTACATTTGTTTCTTTTTTACTTTTTGCCTCTACTTGTTTGCAAGATTTATTTTCTACAATATTTGTACCCTCCATCTGCAGGTGACTGATCACTTAAAGCTAGATGTCACCCCCTGTCCATGACTGTGATGTGCCACGTCTGGACCTGGTGTCAATTGAGCTCCAGATGCCAGCTAAAGAACTGACCTTTCAAATGGGATCTTATGGACCTGACATTGACCAAGCTCCAGATGACAGCTAAAGAACTGAACTCTGAAATGGGACCTCTTGGAGCAAGGACAGCTCTATGTCCATTTTCAGATTGAAGTATCTTTGGAGAAGAGATCTTCACCCCTTGCCCCAAGATTTTGAGCCCCATTCATTCAAGGTGGGAAAGGATGGGGAGCTTGTGCCCAAGCCCCCACCCTAATCTATTGTTTTATGTGCAAAGTTTTTCTTTTATCCCTGTTATACTGTCACAAAGTTCTGTTGACACCATTTTTTCCACCAGTTATCCCTAAACTCTCATTTATTGTTAATGTACTTTTGCTACGTAAGGGACATGAAAGATCTTGGGGCCAAATGTGATAATAATGGGAATTTGAAGATCTTCCCTGTCCATTTATAGAACTGTGGGGGAGTTTGAAGACCTCCCCTGCTTTAAAAGTAACCTCTGTCCCCTGATAGGCTGAATTTAATCATATGGAGCCTATGACGGAGGGAATTTGCTAAAGGGTGGAGCAGAGCCCACAGGGAGTTTCCCTGCTGTGAAGATAAACTCTGCCCCCTAATAGGCAAAATGTAGTCACGTGGAGACTGCTTTGGGAGGAGTTTGCTTTAGGGAAACAGAGCCCACAGGAAGCTGGGAATTAGAGCTAGTGAGATGGTGGGGGAGAGAGGATGCTCAGGCAAGGAGATAGAGAGGTTTGTGAGTAAATATTGATCTTGTATTGGTTTGTGGGAAGCCTGAAGGATGCTGTGGCTCTCAGAATTATTATGGCTTCTGAATATCTTTGGTACTATGATGGAATCAGCTTACTAGTTTTGGGATTGGGTTTTCTGGCGTCCAAATAAATGCTTCAGTTCTATCCTCTATCTGGAGATTGTGGTATATTTTGCAATCGTACATCAAGCGATACTTATAGTCACAGTCTTAATCATGATAATGGGCACTGTAAATATTGCATTGGTGCTACAGAAGCCATGAACTTTAATTAATGAGCTAGTTACTTGCTATGAGAAGAACAAATCCCTGCTATAAATACTTTTGTTCAATTCTTTCTTTCTCTCCATTTCCCTTTGATTTATTTATTTTTTTTTAAGCAATTGGGGTTAAGTAACTTGCTCAAGGTTACATGGCTGGTTATTTCTGGGTGTGGTGCTAAGTATCTTAGCCCAGATTCGATCCCAGGTCATCCTGACTCTGGGGCTGCTGCTCTTATTCACTGTGACACCTGGCCACCCCCCCCCTTTTTTTAAATTTATGTATTCATTCATTCATTCATTTGTTTGTTTGTTTGTTGCCTTTTGGAGAGCAATTGGGGTTAAGTAACTTGCCCAAGGTTACACGGCTAGTTTTTGTGTGTGTGTACCCATGTGCACATGGGGGGGAGGGTATGTGTGTGTGTGGGTGTTAAGTGTCTGAGGCCAGAATCGAACTCGGGTCCTCCTCACTCCGAGGCCGGTGCTTTACTCACTGTGCCACCTAGATGCCTCCTTTCACTTCTTTACGGTATATAGTCATTAATGCTACTACTGGGTTAAAGGATATATAGAGTTTAATCCTTAGCTCTTCCAGTCCTGTTTTCAGACAGAGGATATACAGCTGCTCAATATTTTCACTGTTTAAAGTTATGTTCATTAAAAAAAATTAATGTAATACTTAAATATGGTGAATCTCTTCCAAACTTAGGGAAATTTATAGATCTTAAGGACAATTTATAAGAAATGATGAGATGTACAGATGTATAGAGATCTCATGAAAACTGCTTTTGTATTTTGCAAGAGTAAGTCCCTTTTCAGAAGTGAGTGGAACATTCTACATTCCTCTCAGAATATGTTTTCAGTCCTTTTCTAATACATCATCCTCTACCTTATAAAGGTTATGAGATTTGACTTGTCTCATTTGCATATGAAAAAGATACCATTGACCATGAATTTTCCTCCAGGGTGCAGATTGCCACTGTAAATTTTCCTGAGCATAGAATTACTGGAGGACCTTTGAGTTTCAAAACAAACAACTGTGGAATCCTTAACCCCAGAGCTTTTTAGTGATTATTGAGCAAAAGGTCATTGCCTGATTATGTTTTAACCTACAGAGACAAAGTTTTAAAAAATATACTGGATTGTCCCCAATCATATGATTGTAAATAATTTTTAATTTGTGTGTGTGTGTATACTTAACACAGATATATTTGTGCATACATATACATACATGCATGCATGCACACATACATACATACAATATTTAATACATGTCAGGCACTGTGCTAATAAATAGGGATTTGTTCTGTGAAGTTTGGTTTCAGTCAAAGGACCACACTTGAGGATCTAGGGGGCTACATATGGCCTCCAGGATACAGGTGTCCCACCCCTGGAATAGAATAATTAATAGGTTGAGTAGGAGAAGCTATCTTAGAGATCACTGATTCCAATTTATCCTTGAGGAAAATGAAGCCCTAAGAGCTAGAAAAGACCTCAATGACTGTCTAGTCTGGAAGTGTAGAGTGTTGGGATATAAGGGATGCTCCAAGATCTTTTCTGGACTATTTTCCACCTTTCATGTGCACCTGATCCACCTAACTCTCACCTTTGGCTCTAAGAAGATGTAGCATAGGTGGATTGAATTCTGGGAACCAAGATGGTGTAGTAAGCAGTAAGTCACTCTCACTCTCCCTAATTGACCTCGAAAAATCCAGAATATCTCTCTCCAGAAAAAAAAAATCCTGGTACAGCTGAGTAAACAGAAAGATGGGATGCCAGAGTCTGTTAGCCTATGAGGCTTGTGGGATTAACAAGAAAGGTCTCTCTTGCTCTGGTGGCAGGTGAACAGTATAGGACAGGAGGCATCAGAGCAAGTCAGCTGCAAGCCCCACTCAACAAACCAGTGGGAGATCCTTAGCCTCAGGGTGGTGGAACAGACAAGGGTCAACACCAGGCCCCCTGAGTGCCTTGGCACAGACAGGGAAACAGTAGAATTCAGTTCAGAAAACCACTAAATGTGCCAGCAGGCAGGTGTCCTCCAGCAGCCAAACTTCCCTGTGTTTCAGAACAACTTCAGGAAGCACAACTTCAGGCAGGGAGGCAGGTGTCCTCCCTAAGCAAAACTTTCCAGTGCTTTAGAGCAGCTCAGGTGAGCAGCCATCCCAACCCAGCCTGAGAGCCTCAGTGTTGCAAAACCCAGTTCAGCATTAAGTAAGCTGTCAGACCCCTACAGCCTCCATCTTCCAGCACCTAAGGTCCCAGTACACAAAGTGAGTGACCAGGGCCCTGGCCCCTAGCACAAGAAGCTTGAGACAATGTCCCCTGGGCTCCAGTAGGATAGCTCAACCTTAAAAGCCAGGAAAAAGGCAAACATCACAAGCAAAAAGTAGAAACAGATAAAGACTGTAGATTCTTTCTATGGGGACAGGGAAGATCAAAATAATTTAGAAGAAGACAACATTGTTAACATACCCATATCTGAAACCTCAAAGGGGAATATGAACTTGCCTCAAGAACAAAAAGCCTTCTTGTTAGAGCTCAAGAAGGATTTTAAAAATCAAATAAGACAGGTAGAAGAAAAAATAGGAAACGGAATGAGAGGTATGCAAGAGAGAGTAAATATATTGGAAAAGAAAGGACAAAAATTGACTGTAGAAAACAATTCTTTTAAAAAATAAAATTGACCAAGTTGGAAAAAAAAATTACATTAAAGAAAAAAACTCCTTAAAAAGTAAAATTAGCCAAATGAAAAAGAGGCACAAAAACACTGAAAAGATGAACTCCTTATGAAGTAAATAGGCCAAATGGGAAAATAGGGACAAAAACTAATTGAAGAAAACAATTTGTTAAAAATTAGAACTGGGCAAGTAGAACCTATTGATTCCATGAAACATCAAGAATAAGTCAAACAAAATCAAAAGAATGAAAAAATAATGAAAGTGTAAAATATCGCATTAGCAAAACAACTGTCCTAGAAAATAGGTCCAGGAGAGAGCATTGTAGAATTATTGGTTTACCTGAAATCCATGATAAAGACAAAAAAGAAAGAAAGAAATAAAAAGAGGGAGGGAGGAGCAGGTCCAGAGAGCATCTTTAAAGAAATCATGGAGGAAAACTGCCCTGAGGTCCTAGGACCAGAGAATAAAATAGTCACTGAAAGAATCCACTAATCACCTCTTGAAAGAGATCCCAAACTGAAAATGCAAGGAATATTATGGCCAAATTAAAAAATTATCAGGTCAAGGAGAAAATACTGCAGGCAGCCAGAAGGAAACAATTTAAATATCATGGAAGCAGAGTCAGGATAATGTAGGACCTTGCAGTTTCTACATTAAAAAAAACAGAGAGCTTGGAATATAATGTTCCTAAGGCAAAGGAACTTGGATTACAACAAAGATCAACTACCCAGCAAAAGTGAGCATAATCTTTCAGGGAAGAAGATGAAAAAAACGGGGGACTTCCAAACGTTTCCAATAAAAAGAACAGAGCTCAACAGAAAACTTGATCTTCATATACAGGACTCAAGAGAGGCATAAAAAGATAAACAGGAAAGAAAAAACACAATAATAACATGTTATTCAATAATGGTAAACTGTGTACATCAGAAAGTGGGAAGATGATAATGGTAATTCTTAAGACCTGCATCTTTATTATGACATTTAGAAGAAGTATTCATAGACAGGGGTGTGACTCTGCTGTGATGTTAAAAAAAAAAAAGTTGAATTGGATGTGATGATAAAAAAAAATAATTAGGGGGTAGAAAGGGAACATATTGGGAGAAGAGGAAAGGATAAAGAAAACAAAGGCAAATTACATTCACATGCAGAAGCACAAAGACCTATTATAGCATATGGAGAGAAGGGTGGTAGATTAGCATTGTTTGAATCATAATCTCATCAAATTTACCCAAAGAGGGAATAACATAATCAGTTAGGTATAGATATCTAACTTACCCTATAGGAAGTAGGAGGAAAAATGGGAAAGAAAAGGAAGGGGTGGATTGAATGGAGGGTAGAAGTAATAAGTGTAAAGGGAAAGAAAAGGTAGGAAACTGATAGAAGTGAAGGCAGTTTAGAGAGGCAGGAGTCAAAAGAAAAATTCTAGTGAGGAGGAAAAGGGAGAAAGGAGATAGAAAAGCATAAATTGGAGGCTGGGATGAATAGGATGGAGAGAAAGACATGGATAGTAATCAAAATTTTGAATGTGAATTGGATGAACTAATAAAAATAGAAAAGTTGATTAAAAACCATAATCCTACAATATGCTATTAAAAACATATTTGAAGCAGAGGGATACACACAGAGTAAAGGTAAAAAAAAAAGTCAGAATAGAATATATTATGCTTCAGCTGAAGTTAAAAGAAAGGCAGAGGAAGCAGTCTTGATCTCAGACAAAGCAAAAGCAAAAATAGATCTAATTAAAAGAGCCAAGAAAGGAAACTGCATCCTGCTAAAAGGTACCACAGACAATGAAGTAATATCCTTACTAAACATATATGCACCAAGTGGTATAGCATTCACATTTTTAGAGGAGAAGTTAAGGGAGTTACAGGAAAAATTAGACAATAAAACTATACTAGTGAGGGACCTGAACCTCTCCTTCTCAGAACTAGATAAATCTAACCACAAGGTAAAAAAAAAAGAAAGAAACTAAGGAGGTGAATAGAATTTCCAAAAGTTAGATATGGAACTCTCGAGAAAATTGAATGGGGATTGAAAGGAATATACCTTTTCTTCAGTGGTACATGGAACCTACAAAAATATTGACCATGTATTAGGGCATAAAACTTCATAATTCAATGCAGAAACACAGAAATATTAATGCATCCCTTTCACATCATAATGCAGTAAAAATTTCATGTAAGAAAGGACCATAGAATGATGGACAAAAATTAATTAGAAACTACTTCTACACCTAAAGAATGGATGAGATAAATAACAAATTACTGAAACAATCAATAACTCCATCCAAGAAAATTATAATAATGAGACAATAACCCAAAACGTATGGGATGGAGTGAAAAAGGTTCTTAGGGGAAGTTTTATATCACTATAAACTTACATGAATAACATAGAAAAGAGGAAATCAATGCAGGCAACTAAAAAGTTAGAAAAAAGAAAAAAGAAAATCCCCAATTAAATGCCAAATTAGAAATATTGAAAACCAATAGAGATATTAATAAAATTGAAATTAAGAAAATATTGAACTAATAAATAAACATAAGAATTGGTTAGATGGAAAAATAAAAAAAACAATGAAATAAATACACCTTTTACTTGATTTTTAAAAAGAAAGAAGTAAGCTAAATCACCAGTATCAAAAATGAAAAGTCAATTCAAACAAATGATTATGGAATTAAAACAATAATTAGTAGCTATTTTGCTCAATTACTGTAATGGAAATGTAAATTTTTAAGATCTTCCCTGCCCCTAGGCTAAAGGGCACCTGGAGCCTGGGGTGGGAGGATTGTTTTTCAGTAGATACTTTTTGATTGGACAGTGAGGCAATAAGGTTGTTACATTCTCTGAGCCAGGAGAAGGCTATATAAGCCCTGATGTGTAGCTTTGTTTTGGGGCTCACTTTGAGTAGTGTTCTGTGATTTGATCTGGACTCTGGGAAGCCATTGTTGAGAGCCCCCTGGCTTTGAAAAACCCAGATGTTGATGAAAACCAGATGTTGATTTGGTATGGATGTAATGGTTGGACAGTTTGGAAACTGTCTACTTGATCTGTTTCTGTCTTGATAATCCTGTCTGTATACTCTGAAGTTCAGGGTGCTGACCTTTTCCCCCTGAACTAGGTAAGTGATACATATTTGACAGATTAAAGTAAGCTTGTTAACGCATTTTGAGTTGCTTTCCTTTATCAAGGCAGATCCAAGAACCTGTGTTGGCAGCAACCCTGAGGACACTTGAGGTGCTTGCTAATACAATTGCATGCCAATAAATTTGATAATCTTACTGAAATAGATGAATATTTATAAAATGTAACTTGCCCAGATTAACAGAAGAGGAAGTAAAATAAAATAAACCCCTTTCTGAAAAAGAAATTGAACAAGCCATAAATGAACTCCCTAAGAAAAAAATCTTCAGGGACAGATGGGTTTACAAGTGAATTCTACCAAACATTTAAAGAACAATTAATTCCAATATTATATAAACTATTTTGGAAAAGAAGTGAAGTCCTACCAAATTCTTTTTATGTTACAAATATGGTACTGATACCTAAATCAGGAAGAATCAAAACAGAGAAAAGAAACTATAGATCAATTCCCCAAATGATTATAGATGCAAAAAAAAAATTAAATAAAATATTAGCAAAGAAATTGCAGCAACTTGTCACAAGAATAATATACTATGTCCAGGTAAGATTTATACCAGGAATGCAGGGCTGGTTCAATATTAGGAAAACTGTTAGCATAATTTATCATATAAACAACAAAACTAATTGAAATCATGTTGTCTCAATACATGCAGAAAAAATCTGTTGATAAATTACAACACCCATTCTTATAAAAAAAAACACTAGATAGCACAGGAAGGAATAAATGGAGTCTTCCTTAAAGTGATAAGTAGCATCTATCTAAATCCATCACCAAGCATTCATTATATGTAATGGGGATAAGCTAGAAACATTCCCAATAAGATTGGAGGTGAAACAAGGATGTCCATTATAACCACTGTTATTCAATATTGCATTAGAAATGTTAGTTTTGGCAATAAGAGAAGAAAAATAAATTGAAGGAATTAAAATAGATAAATGCAAAGCCAAGCACAAGCAGCTTTCCAGAGGACTGTTGCTGTGAACAGCTTTCAAAGTTCTGATTACATAGTATAGTGAACTCTATTTATTCAATAACAAATCAGAGCAAAACATTTGTAGAAAATCAAGCTACAGCATTCACAATGTTACAACTTATCACAGAAAATCAAAATACAGCCTTCACCATGTCACAACTCAACAACTTATTACTAAAATGGACACAAAAGTTTTCACCAATGTGGTCAAACAGTTTTCAACAAAGTACAATCATTTAGTAACTCAATCATTCAATCATCCTTAATTCAATCAGACTTAAGCAGGAGAGCCTCCTTAATCCTTAACTCACACATTCTTAAGGGACACAAAGTACAATAGTCAAAGTTTTCCACCCATGGGGTGCAATTAAGTTACAATATCAGTCACTACTTAATACTCTCTTAAGGGGTAATGAAAAATACACAGACCATCCACCCCTCAGTCACAAGTAAGTTACAATTTTATCAGTCACTACTCAGTATTCACGGAGAGGTTTTCTTCATCTTTCTTTGAGGAAGGTAGCTCCTACCTGAATCTAACAAACTGTCACCTGGGTTCAAAGGCAGATAGCTCCCAGCTCCTTGTCCATCTCTTTATGCAGTTCCCACTCCACATTGAATTCACAATGTGCAGTCCATCTCAAACCCTTCACAGTCTCTGTTCCTGGGAAGAGAAAACTTAACAGAGCCACAGACAAAGTATTGACACCACAGTCATGCTTTCTCTGGCAGCTCCAGCTGGCCCTTGGAAGTCTTCAGCAGCTCCATTCACAAAATCAAAATCACTTTCTCCCATTCTCAAAATCAAAATCACTCTCCTCATGGAAGTTCCAGTCCAGCAACAGCAGCACAGGCTTCAGATGCTCGCTGAGAGAAATTCTCTCTGTGTCTCTGTGTGTGTGTGTCTGTCTGTCTGTCT
>NW_027185715.1:4858907-4927706 GCF_028583685.1 Petaurus breviceps papuanus | reverse complement strand
TACCAAAAATCTGCAAATCTAATCTGCAAATTAAATGACATAATAAACTCATTCACATATAAAAATATATATTCTATTGATATATGCAAATGAGATATGAAGTCCTATAAATCCTTATTGTGCTTATCATTTTTTAAAAGCTCCATCTTTTGGGGCGGCTAGGTGGCGCAGTGAATAGAGCACAGGCCCTGGAGTCAAGAGGACCTGAGTTTAAATCCGGCAAAACCTAGCTGTGTGACCTTGGGCAAGTCACTTAACCCTAAAACAATATCAGCTGGAAATAATAATTGTAAAGTACATGTTTTTTGGTCTTGTTGTTCATTTTTCCATTTATAATTTTTTAAAGTCAAGGAATTATAGTCATCATTCCATTGTGGTTTTCTTGTTGTATGGCATTAAGGAGTTGAGAAATGTACAGTTATGTAGAGCTTTGTAAACTGCTTCTAGATTCATCTAGATTGAATCCTCCTTTCTTAAATAACACAAGTGTTCTTATTTTAAAATGTCAACCTTTTATTCACAGTGTTTCAACATTTTGATGCATCTATAATATCATTCTGGATCCTCTCTCCAATAACATGAACCCACTCCAATCTTCTTATCTTGTTGAATTTCATGAATTGTCTCTCATAAGTCCCCCATAAGGAGCCCACCCATGTGTTCCTCTGAATATCTTTCTATGGAGTCTGTCTACTCCTTATTCCTCATAACCAATATGTAATTTTCTGGTCACATAATCCTCTTATAACATTTTACCCTGCTTTTCTTGTAGTGATTTTATTGTAAATATGGAATAGCCATCTTAAAACAAAAACCAAAACACTGCTTTGTCTCCCTGGGTTACACTTGCCTCACTATTTTTTTTTTTAATCCATCTGATCATTGGTATTTCACTAGAAGTAAATGTGAATTATTACCAGACCCAGCAACAGCTATCTGGTCATTGCTACTATATTTAAACATGTGTACACCATTGGAAATTCTGGCTTGAAACAGTTCATGCCTGAAGTATTTCTCCAGAGAGTTTTTAGAGTGAGTTCCTTTCAACTTAAGGAGAATTTGGATAATAAGCTGATTAAAGTCACATTTAAATAGGTCCCACCAAATTCCCAGGTAAGGGTGTTATGATCTTACTAATAGCAAAGAACTAAGGTGTCAGAAGCTCTATTATCTTGGACTTTTTGAAGAGAACCAGTCTACCACTAGCAGAATGAATAATGAATATTGGGCAGGTTGTAGGTTGTATAAATTAACAAAAAGGAAAAGTAATTCAACTAACAATTCAGTATTATACACTTCAGAGCAAAGAATATAATGGTCTATCCTCATATAAATAGATTTCATTAGAATGAAAGAAATAACCTTTTCTCTTCTGAGTTCAAGCTGCTCCTGCAATGGGTGATCCTTTATTCATTAGTTGACTAATGATTAAAGTCCATTTTTTGCTAAAAATGTAGTGGGGTCAAATGAAGACCTTAAAGAACTAGTAAGGCCTGTATTCTCAGCATTATCCTCAAAATGAAACAGAAATCAAAGCAAATGAAACTATTCATGCAAAAAGCATGTTCAAGGAATAACATTCTCTTTAGCAGGTAGGGAATACAGTTTCTCTTTGCATCCATTCATCAACTATTCAGTTATTCAACAAGTTATTTACTGAGGGCTTAGCACTGTGTCTCTGCAAAGTAAGTCTCAATAAATGCTCATTGACTTGAACTTGATATATTCAAAGCACTTCACCATAATGATACCTTTTATAAAAGGAAAAGTAAGGCAGTCCCTGGCTTCAGGCAGCTGATAGTCTAAAAATGGGAGTTAACACATAGCACACATATGCTGTGAAGGCCCAGAACAGGAAAATCTTTACCTCTCTGTTATGGGGTACCTGGGGTCTACATCAATTTGTAAAACCAATTTGTAAAACCAGTTTGTACAATTGTAACTGCAATTTGTATTGTCCAATTGTAAAATTGTAATCTGTAAAATCCCTTTCCCAGCCTCAAACTCTGCCCCTTCCCCCTATCTGCTTGCTCTCTGCCTAGGCAACAACTTGTTCTTAATCTCTTCATGTCTTCTCCCTCTGGCCCAAATACTCCTTTGTTCTTGCCTCTTGTCTGCTCTGATCTGGCCCAAATCTCATCTAAACTATCTGTGCACTAAAGTCACAAGTTCCTCTCAGTCAGCTCTAACCTTTATCTATGCACTGAGGTCCCTTCCCTCCATCTGTCAGTCCTGACAATGGCAGCCCTACCCTTTAAAAGTAAAAGCCTGTACCCCTCTCATTTGCAGGTCCCCTAAGGACTCATGCCCACTTCTAAGAATCGTAAAAATTAACTTCTACAACTCTCACTCCAATTAAGCCTGAGACCTTGAATTCTTTCCAGACGCTATTGCAGGTTTTCTGGTCTTAGATAAGATGCTGAAGCTATTGGAAGCTATCCCTCATCATCTGGAAGGAACTGAACATTGGTTTAGCAGACAACAGAGCTGGCTTGAACTTCTTCATTAAGGGCAGGCTGGTCTTGAAAAGCCTCTATTTTGCACTAATGACCTAGACAGAAAAAGGTACCATATCTTCATCAATTTACTCTCTAACTCCAAAATTAACAGGATCAATTGTGGGTTGGGAAAGGGGGGAGAGCTTAGTATTCTGTCACTTATATGCATGTAGAGTAAGTGGATAAAACCTGTGTGCAGTGAATTTGGGGAAAACATCCTCTCCCTGAAGGGGATAGAACCTGGACCCCCTAAAAGGAAAAGACTATCTTTTCCCCTGAACTTCCCCACACCTTCTTACCTAGATACTCAATAATCCTTTTAATTGTCCTTTCATTGTGACCCAGATCACTTAATTCCTTTCATTGTCTGCACCTGGCCCACCCCAGGCTGCTTGCCACTCATTAATCTCATCCAGATCTTCTGTATAAAAGTACCAATCTTACCACCATTAAATTGCACAGATTCTTAGAATCTCACCAGCTTCTATTGGCATCACAATATTGTGCAGATTTACTAGAAATCTTGACAGCCTAACTGGGGTCATATAAAACCTCACTATTCTAACTGAAAGAAGACTTAAGTAGTCATATTCTTTCAAGGCAGACCCACCCTCCCTGTACCCTTGGATTTCCGGGTTCCCAGCATGGAAAACCACAGCCTCTACAGGGTTAAAAAAAATCATCTTAGAAATGAAATGAATGGAACCTACTGGGTTGAGTAAATAAAACAGACTTTCATCCTTTATTTTATTTTGATTCTTTTTAAAAGAAGCCTCAATTGTCTGATCTCTGGTCCTGTACTCAATATTCTGACAGGATTAATAAAAGACCTCTAGCCCCACCAAGATGGTCAAATGGGATAAATTATAGAAAAACATACCTACCAGAATAGAACTAATCTTTTTGAATAAAAGTAGCTTACAATACTATAAATTGACAAACATAACAAACACATATAATACACAAATATTTCACATTTATGTATATATATACATATAAGTACAGAGTGAGAGAAATAAGAGATTCTAAACATGGCATTAAACATATGTATGTATTTTTGTCTTTATAAAAAAACTTTTATAAATATAAGCTTTTATACTAAATATATAATTAGCTTATTTTTAGTAAATATATTTGGCTTAAAGTTTTATTCTACATCATATTTTTTCCTTTAATTGTATGTGTAAATTTGTATATATAATGTGTGTGTATGTTTGAACGTGCATGTATATATATGTATGTTTGTGCATATATATACATATTGTCAGTTTAGAGTACCTTACATATTAGTGTTTGGTCCTTCTTGAGTGGTAAAATGATAAAGATAATGTAGAATAGAAACACATTTGTTTTTGTTTTTGTTTTTTTTTCTAGTATCTGATCTGAAGGCCTGCTCTAATAATAAGAATGACCCATTTGACACCTTGATTCTTTCCATGTATTCTATGATCCCAGGACACTGGAGTACATACTGCTTCTCACACAAGACACTCCAACTCCTCACTCTTTGAATGTTCACTGGCTGTACCTACATGTCTACAATGATCTCCTTCCTCATCTCCATCTCTTGGCTTTCCTGGCTTCTTTTAAGTCTCAGCTAAAATCTCACATTCTGCAATAAGTCTTTCCAGGCTCTCTTAATGTTAATGCCTTCCATCTGTGATTATTTCTAACTTATCCTATGTATATTTTGTTTGCCCACAGTTGTTTTCATATTGTCTCCCCAGCAGACCTTAGGAGCAGGGACTGTTTATTTCCCTTTATCTCCCTAGCACAATGACTGGCATAAAGTAAGTATTTAATAAATGTTTGTTGACTTGACTTAATTGTTGGCAGACTAAAATCAATGAAAAATTCTCATATTCTACAGAATGTCTTTTTGGTGTTTTGTAATTGTTTGGAGGCATTTTATGGGTTGTCTTCTTTCATTCCTATTCAGATTGAAAACATTACACTCCCAATCTCTTACCCACATTGTTCTACATAGTATAAGAAAATATTCTGGTATCATAGCACTATGGTAGATTTATTTCATTCCCTGAATAAGGAAAAAAAAAGACATTTAATGATAATAGTGTACTAAACCTCAGTGTGATAGACAGTTGCATTTGACCTTGATGTGGCTGTCAATGAAAACAAATCATGAATGTAAGTGTGAATAACTGATGCAGCACTATGAAAGGAGAATACTTCAGAAGCTCAACTAAACATTTTTTACTTAAGGGAAGATTCTCCAGTCAGGCCACTGTATAAACAGTTTAATCAAGTCCCAGCCAGATTGTCAACCAGAAAACCAAATTAGGACCTATTATATGAAATGCTTGGGCAGCAATTCTTAAAGAGAAAGCTCCTCTTGTAGGCATGGGAGGTACTGTAGAATGGGATTTAACTGGCCATGAAAGTGGATTCTTTCCCATAGGGAGAGAACATGACCCTAAACTATGAGGAAAAATTCATCTCTCCAAGTAAATCTCCTACACTATATTCACATGACTTGAAGTCAAGATCCCACGAAAAGGAAGTTGTAAGAACAATGATGGCAATTCTCTGCCATTTAATCTAAAAGAAATATATGTACACAATGTAATCTGTGTCTTGAAAATAGCAGGCTAAAATATTAATTAATTTTCTATAAATATGAAATAGAAAAATGACAGAAGTATTTTAGAAGTTAGCATGAGACTTGTTTAGGAGACCTTCTGACCAAGACTAAGGTACTTGATTATGTATCTCAGTATGATTCTTTACCAAGATGACAAGCAGCAACTGGTAAGAGATTCCAAAATTTTGGAAATTCAGTTACATAACTATGACAGATATTTAATCTGGAATTAGGCCTATGCAAAGAAGAGAAGAAAAGACATATCTTCCTCATAGGAGCAATCTGTGGTGAGTCAGAAAGCTCAATGGATTTGGAGTTGGAGACCCTGAAATCTATGCCACTTAAAAAGTTCAGCAAATCACTGAACCTCTCTGGGCCTCTGAGAGTTTAATTAGGGGACTTCTAAGGACCTTTTTGGCTCTAAATCTATGACCCTTACATATCCTATAATGGAATGGATTTGAAAGCTAAAAAGAAACATCTTTTAAATCATGTACCATGTTACTGCCTTCCACTGCTTCAGTTGATTAATAAGCCCATTTGCCAAATTATGAAAGCCTTCCTATTGTTTTAGTGTATGATGTTTTTACCATTATTACTGAGTGTTTGATCAGAAGCACATATGAAAAAATTGCTACCTTTCTCTAATTCCAACACTTTAACATTTTCATATACAGTAAGCCTTAACTGCTACTTCCTTTCTTATATCCTGTAAGTTTGTTCCACATGAAAATACTATGGCACTGTTACCTTATTTTTAGAGAAAATCACCCCTTCTATCCCTTCACCCCCATAAAGTACCTAGGTATACATTAAAGTTTTGGCCTGGGACTTCTTATAATATCATTCTATACTCTCTCACTTAGTCACCTGATCAATCCCCTTAGGTTCAATTATTACTTCTATTTAGATAACTTCCAGAGCTATACATTCAATTCTTGTTTCCTAAATCCCAATACTACACTAGCAACCTTCTATTAGACATTTTTAACTGGATATCTTTGAGCCTCTCAAATTCAGTATATTCAAAACATAATTCATTATCATTCCCCCTAGAACCACCTTTTTCTTGGAGGCTTTTGATGTAGGAGCTTTGCCTTTGTTGTCTTCTGGTTGTATATTTTGTTCTTTTTTATCATCAAAATAAGATTCCACAGTTTGACTCTTTTTACACTGTTTATTCATCTTCCCAGAAAAATACTTTATTTTCTAGCTACCTGTCAAGGCAGGATTCAGCCTCCAGTGGGCATAAGGGTGGGGGGTAGGGTGGGTGTACTATCCCAGGCTTTTGGGGTTTTGTATCAGCTGCCGATCTGTGGCCCAGCTCACTGGAAGCAGCTGCTATTGCTGCTGCCTCTGGGCCGGAGCATTCCTCTTTCACCCAGGTCCCACAGAGTCCCCCCACTAACCTTCCATGCTGTGCTTGGCATTTATGGGTTGAGAAGTCTGGATATCAGCACAGCTGACAGCAATTTAGTCACCTGAGGCCTGCTCCAGCATCATTGATCCCAGCACAGCCCACACCAGACTGTGCTCCGTTCCCAGTCCAGTGTCATATACCCTTCCTATGGGGCTTCCAGGCTGTTGGACTGGACATGTGTTTCACTCTGTCATTTTGTGGGTTCTGCAGCCCTAGAATTTGTTTAGAGTCTTTTTTTTAAGCAATTGGGGTTAAGTAACTTGCTCAAGGTTACAGGGCCAGCATTCTTACTCACTGTGCCACCTAGCCGCCCCAGAGTCATTTTTTACAAGTGTTTGGAGGCAAACTCAAGCAATTCCCTGCTTTTACTCCATCATCTTTGCTCCTCCCCAAACCATCTTTTTCTGAACTCTTCTGTTACTGCATAAAGTACCACCATCCTTCCCTTCACAAAGGTTCCCAACCATGGTCTCATACTTAATTCTTCATTTTTATTCATCCAATATATCTACTCATTTGACAAATCTTGTTTTTTTCTACCTCCAGAGCATTACTTGTATGTACCTCCATCTCATCATTCATGCAATCACCACTCCACCTAACATCCTCATCTTGACTCACCTAGACTATGGCTATAAATTCATGACTGTCTCTCCTACTTCAAGTCTCTCTCTGCTGCAGTCCCGCTGCCTCTTAGACACCAAAGTTATTGTTCCAAAGTACAGATAAAGTTATGTTCCTAACCAACAAATTCCAGAGCCCTCTGTAACATCTAGGATCAAATAGAACCTCCATTTTTGTCCATCAAAACACTTTGTAACTTGACGTGACCTTTATTTCCAATCTTGTTGCACACAACTCCCCTCCTCAAACTCTATCATTCAGCCACACTGACCATTTTGATTTTTCTCAGATGTGACACATCCTCTTTAAGGTCTATGCTTTCTTATTTAGCAACTCCCAAAGCCTGTAATGTATTCCCTCCTTGACTCTACCTTTTAGAATCTTTGGTTTCAAAAAAAAAGAAGAAAAAAGAATCTCTCATTTCTTTTGAGCCTTATCAAGCACGATTACTGTAAAAAGTCTTTCCCAGCATCCAGTGCCCCATCAGCACACCCTCCATATCAACCTGTTGTGTATGTATTCTGTATGTTTTCTTGATTTCTATATATGTGCATGTTGTCTTCATGTTCTTAGAATTAAAAAAAAATCTCTACAAGGGTCATATTGTCTGTTCATTCCCAATCTAATGGGAGGCTTGGCAAGTACCTGATGCATAGTAAATACTCACTTGATTAATTAATTGACTTATTTTGAGTGTAGATCCTATAACCTATTGTAAGGTTGGGACTGCTGCCCCAAAATAGTATGTAAAAAGAGCTTTAAAAACATTTAGAGTTTACTACAACCAAAAGAAATATCTTTTTAATGTCTAAGCATATTGTTTTACTGGTGATCTTAACTTAAGGTTTTTTAGGCTCCAGTTTTCCCTTTTTGTTAGCCTTACCATGGTTTGACTTGGCTTGGGCTTTGCAAATTGGATGTTCTCATTTATGCCCCTCTTATCTATTTACTCAGATCCTTCTGTAAATAGGGGCTTAGCCAGTTTTCCTGGTAACAACAACAGCAAGTTAACTTGGCAACTCTGAGTTCTGACACGAACGCCAACTGCCCATGTAGCTTCCCAGCTGGCCTTCGTTAGTGGCTCACAGGAGAATCTAGTCAGCCCAAGCTTTACTGCTCTCTAACCATAAATGAAGTGGTAGACAATCAGTTTAACCCCTCATTTCCTGACAAGCCTTGATGTTGTTGCAATGACATAGTCATTGGTATAGAGAAAGTCTACATGAAAAAATTCCCTCTATCATTGCCAGTCTATTATCTTCTCTATAACTTAAAGTCTTAAAGATTTGCCTATGGCAATAAGGCATAAAGTGACTTGTTCAGGATCACTGAGTCAGCTTGTCAGAAGCTAGCAATATTATAAGGTAAACTATATTTTTGCTATTGTCAGAACCAAGATTCATGCCACTAATTTTAGCATGAAAAAGGACAACAGCAAAAAAAAACAAACACAAAGGCTGAGGAAAAGATTTAGACTTCAACTCTACCCATGAAATTATTGAATCACATAGCTATTCTTCAGTTCAAGCTAGAGAATCAGAAAGATATCACCAATCAAACAGTACAAGTTGACTTTAAAAAACATTGCTTTATTGTGTCATTTCCCTCTTCAAAATATTTCAAAGCTTCCTCCTTGTGTTTTGAGTAAATTCCAACCCCTTTCATTGTAGTCCCTCTATACCATGACTCAAACTTACCTTTCTACTCACATTTCCTGTTCATCTGAATTCATAAATATTAATTCCAAATAGAGTGGTCTATAGAAGACATATTAAACACATATTGACCATCTCTGTTTCCATACTTTTGTTCAAGCCATTTTGAAGATGTGAAATACCCTTATCCATAGCACACATATCTAACTCCTCTGCTAAGATTTGGTAAATTAATACCCTTGCCTGGCTATATTCTTAAAATGTTCCTCAATAGTGGGAAAAGATTATTTTCCCTTCAAGTCAACAGATCTTAGGATACAGTCTAGGCATAGGTGCATTGTTAGGAATTAAATGGTAATAGGTCTAAGAATTAGAGGGGAAAGGGCATTAAATCTTTAGCTTGACTGTGCAAGTTTAAGAATATGAATTATGATCACCAAATCTCAGAGTTGGAAGATACCTCTAAGTCCAACCTGTAACTAAAATGGAATTCCCACTGTAAAACCACCAATCAGTGGGCAGCTAGGACTGCTTTAAGATTGCCAGGGGTGAGGAACATCTTATTTTCTTAAGTAAGTCATTCCAATTTCATATAGTGCTAATCCTTTGGAACTTTCTTCCTTGTAACTGTCAAATCTGACTCCATAACTTTTTCCCCATTGTTAAATGTCTGGAACCAAATAGAACAAATGCAATCTCTTATCCACATGACACTGCCTTCAAATACTTGAAGAAAGCTAACAAGTATCCTGCAAATCTTCTTTTCTCCAAAACCATGTTTATTTCCTTCAGTCAATTCAGGTATAATATGGTTTCCAGGCCTCTCCAGCATCCTGTTCCATTCCTCTAGTTAAGGAGATCTTAACATTTTTTTCTTTGTAATGGACCTTTTTGACCATCCAGTAAAATCTGTAGTCTTTCCTTTAACTAGTGTTTTCAGATAAAATAAAATATACAGCATTACAAAGGAAATCAAAGCCTGGTCCGGATAAACATTTATTAAGTATCAACTATGTGCCAAGAGGTGGGGCTACAAAGAAAGGCAAAAGACAATCCTTACTTTCAAGGAGCTCACATTATAATGGGGGAGATAACATGCAAACAATTATGTACAAACTATGTACGGGGAAAAATTGGAGATGATAACCAGAGGGAAGGCCTAAAAATTAAGGGTGATCAAGCATAGAGATGTGTTGCTGATACTGTTATTGTTACTGTTATGCTTTCTCTCCCAAGTTAACACCTCAAATCTATCCATAGAACCTAGGTTAAGAACCCCTGCTCCAAATTCACTCCATTTTATGAATGAAATTGCTAAATATCATGCTAAGGAACAAACACAATCTTTCTATTGTGGCTTTGCCAAGAGCATAGAGTGGTGCTATCTCCTCTCTCATTCTGCATAATCTATTCCTATAATAATACTGTCTAAAATCACATTAGATTTTTTGGGCTGCCATGTCACGCCTTTGACTAGATTTCAGTTCTCAGTCCACTAAAAGTTCCAGATATTTGCATAGGAACTATTATTTAGTTACACCTCTCTGATTGTGTACTTGTAGAGTTGATGTTTTGAACCCAATCAGAGGACTTTACATTTAACCAGGATGATGTCATCTTATTGTATTGTTTCATCACTTTAGCTTGCCAGTAGAGCTGTGTAATATCATCTCTGTCTCTGGCTCTTTCTCCGTTTCTCTTTTTCTCTCTCTGTCTCTGTCTCTTTGCTTTCTTTCTCTCTAGAGAAAAAGACTGACATAGAGAAAACAGGAGAGAAGAAGAGAGGGAGAGGAGACAGAGACAGAGAAAATGAGAGAATATATGTGTGTGTATATACTATAAATGTGTATGTCTGTGCGCACACATATGTGTATATATGTATACATACAATCTTTTTGTGTACTTGGACTTGTATTAAGTAATTATATGACTTTTTATCAGAGTAGAAATATCTGAGAGGAAATTATATCATCCAATTAGGCAAATTAATTTGAAAAGGCACATAATGCAATACTTCTTACTACTTTGACCTTTATATTGCCACATTTAATGAACTTGTTGCAACATTACCAAGTTCAGCTACTGAGATCTTAGTTTTTAAAACTTAAAAATGAAATTGGACTTTGGGAAGAATGTATGAGATGACAGTACAACCTTTATTCATGTGGATGGACATAAATAATACAATTTTTAAAAGGGCAAATCCAAATGAGTTAATGCCAGAAAGTGAGCTCATCATTTGAAACTCACTCAAGTTCCTGATTTTTCTTACACAATTTTCAAGATATCTTTAAAGCTATTGAATTTGATCCTAAGGCAGCTTTTAAAAAGTCTTCCAAATGGCATGGTCTTAAATTTTTAAACTTGCCTCTCCTATTTGACACATTCCTTTTAGTATTTTTATTGAACATCTGAAAGTTAGTAGTTTGCTTTCTATTCCAAGAAAAGAAAGGGCATCCTGCCAGAGATTCTTTGGCTTCTCATCAACAACACACACACACACACACACACACACACACACACACACACACACCACATATTATTGGGTGGGATACAATTTTTAATTTCTGCAGAAAATTTTCTCTTTCTCAGGTTGTAAGAGTGAACTGATATCTTTCTATCTTAGATAGTCATTCTGGGATTACATGACTGTGGGAGATAATCACCTTCTTTGCCAATTTCAGGCTATATTAAGTGTTCCCCAAAACGGAGAAGGGGTGGAGAGAAATGAAGCTATTTACATCCACAAGAATTCCACAACTGCATTTCTTGACTTTTTATGTACCATTCCAATGCTTAATCCTACTCCAGGCTTACACTAAAAATTATGATATAAAAAAGGTCTTTTCAGTTACCATACAGGAAATTTTTCCTAAAATCAATTGTTTCCAAACATCTCCTCCACAACCTGGACAGCTAAAGCAGAATACAAATTATTCTCTTTGCAGGTTAGATCTAAGTCTATATGAATATGAGCTCTTAATATCATAATTATTTTTAGTAACAATTAAAACATGATAATAATACTGCCAAATGCATTATTGTTCGAAAATCTCCCTGTAAATCTTAAAGTATTTACTGTAAATGGGAGTCTTGATTATTAACAATAATGATAGTGATGATTAAAATAATTAGTCTTGTAATTATGTCTTAAAGAATCTGATATAGATATAGAGGTAGCAGGGAACAGAAGGGGAAGTGAATAAGCATTTATATAGTAATTCTATGTGCTAGTTACTGTTCTAAGTCTTATTAAAAGTTATCATTCAGGGAGACTAGGTGGCACAGTGAATAGAGCACTGGCCCTGGAGTCAGGAGGTCCTGAGTTCAAATCTGGCCTCAGACACTTAATACAAAAACTATCTGTGTGACCTTGGGCAAGTCTTTTAACCCCAATTGCCCTCCCAAAAGCAAAAATAAAAAGTTATCATTCATTTAATCCTTACATCATTTTTAAGGTAGGTGCTATTATTATCCCCTTTTTACACTTAATAAAACTTAGGCAAACAGAGGTTAAGCAACTTGGTCCAGCTCATATAGCTAGAAAGTATCTGAAACTATATTTGAACTGAGGACCTCCTGACTTAAGGCCTCTACCCACTGTACCACCAGCTGCCTCTAATATGCCTATGTGCTACAAAGGATATGTTGCTGGTCACACAGTCTTAGAACTGAGAGATGTTTGTGTCTCTCTCATTCATTCTGCCAATAATGAACCTGAGTCCCAGGAAGCCTAAATGACTTTAAATTCACACACCTAACTTGTGGGAGAACCAAAGCTAGGACCTACATCTTCTGACTCTCAGACAAGTCTTTGCCATGTAAGAAAATTGAGCTCTTTATTGTCTTTAGCCCTACTATGCTCAAAATAATTAAAACCTCTGTAATCCAGAGTCCTAAAACAATACTCTTCTCTAATTAGGCCCCTTGTCAACTGACACAGTCAGATAATCGCAGAATTTGGGAGTTAGAAAGGACCTCAGAAGCTGTCTAGTCCAAGCTACACATGAAAGAAATGCTTACTGCAACATACCCTCTGTTTCTCTGATTGGACCATTTATCTGACTGGAGGGCAGAGTCATGAGCTCCCAAACCCCCATTCATGGAGGGGAGCCCAGGAAAGTCATCTCCTCATTTCTTACCATTCATTTCCCATTAGCTGTACTGCTTTTGGATTTCTTTGAACTTCTCCATCATACTCCCACTCTGGGTACCTTCTTTCCTTCTTTCTTTTTAGTTATTTTTTTTTATGTTGTCTTCCTCTATTATCATGTAAGCTCCTTGAGACCAGGGGATATCTTTCTTTTTATTTGTATCCCACAATACCTGTCACTTAATAGATAATTAAGGTTTATTGATTAGTTTGTCTATTTTCTGTTCTAGGAATCTATCACCTCTTACGGTAGTTCATTCCACTCTTGTGAAATTCCAATTATTAGAAAATATTTACTGACACCAAGATTAAATTTGCATCTTTGTAATTTCTACCCATTGCTCCTGGTTCTGCCCTGCTAATACTAAACAGAGAAGGAAAAAAAAAAGTCTTCTCTCTCTTCTGCATCAAAGTCCTTCTGATACTTGAAGACAGTTCTCCTGAATCTTCTCTTCTTTCCCAATTTCTTCAAGCAATCCTTATATACCATGGACTCAAAGACCCTTACCATCCTGGTTGCCTTCCTCTGGATACCCACCAGCCTATCAATATGGTGGCACAGTGAATAGAGCACCGGCCCTGGCATCAGGAGGACCTAAGTTCAAATCCTCTCTCAGACACTTGACACTTAACTAGCTGTGCGACTTTGGGCAAGTTGCTTAACCCCAATTCCCTTGCCTTGCCCCCTAAAAATACCCCAAAACAGTTCTACACAATGGAACACATTACCCAGTTGAGGTTTGAGAATGGAAAAATACAGTAGGATTATCATTTCCCTATTCCTGAAAACTCTTCTTCTCTTAATTCACAAACAGAATGTCTTTTTCTTATAACTACATCACATTACTAACATTGTTTATGATCTGCTAAAATCACTAGGTGTTTGCTTGTTTGTTTGTTTTAGAATAGTAATCTATCACTACTAAGCCCCCATTTACCTCACCAATTGCCTTGTCAGATACACTAGAAAATATTATGCCTTAGAAAAGCATCTGCCCTTAGCTCCACTACTCTAATTATTGACTGTTTTTCTTTGACTACCATTTCAGGAAAGCCTCAGCAATGCTTCAATTCACTCCTTACTTTTCCTACACCTCCTTCCCAACCTTCTGAAAACATGAACTATGATCAAACCCTGCATAATTTCTGCATGGGACCATCAGTCTACTCTCTTATCACCCCCACTCAGCATTCCTCAAAATGCTTTGAAAGTAGGGGGGAGGGGGCTAGATGGCACAGTGAATAGAGCACTGGCCCTGGAGTCATGAGGACCTGAGTTCAAATTCAGCCTTGGACACTTGACACACTTACTTGCCGTGTGACTTTGGGCAGGTCACTTAACTCCAATTTCCCTCCAAAAAGCAATAAATAAATAAATAAGTCTATGAAAGTTTGTGTTCTTCCAGAACAAAGGTCATACTGCTTGAAAATCACTGGACATGTGCATTAAAAGCCATCATGAAACCATCTCAGACCACACTTTAATTTTTCCTATCTTTGTAATATTAAGACTGTTTTCATATTTAAACTTTTACTCCACTTGTGTTTTTATACTACTTTTATCTGGTAGATTTTGAAATTAACTAGATAGCAACACTATCCAGTTCAGTATAGCTTTGTTTGTTGTTTTTCCTGAAAGTGTAGCCCAGTATAGAGAAGAAAATCACTTCTAAAGACATTATTCCCTTTTGAATGTCAGTTTATATATAAACAGGGCTAAAAAATGAAGCAATATAAGCATTTGAACTTTTAGTATAGTTATCATTTAATAAAGTACTTTTTTCACTTGTCATTAAAAAATAAATGTTTTATATTGAAACTAGTTACTATATTAAAATTAGATATCAATTTGCCTTGATTGGTTTAGAGCCTAATGTTTCTCAAAATGAATTGTCATCTCTTTGCAAGAGAACTTTTAAAATTTTCTGATTACTTTTCACCATATATTTGTGTGAGTGAGTATTTTTACTTCATTCTTATTTTACATCAAAATACAAAAATAAAGTTAATTATGGAACCGGATTTCTGACTGTTTGTCTGGTATTGAGACAAGTATTGTACCCCTTTATTCAAATAAAAAATTCCAACAGAATAATGGAATTTATACATACTTATTTTATGTTAAAATCTTTGAAGTCATTACTTATTGCATCAAAATTTCATTTATATTTAGGAAAATTTGTAAAATTTTTAAAAAATGAAATTTGAAGCCTTACAGATACCATTGAGTGTCTAAAGTCTTTTTGGATTACCTCTTTTAATTCAGACAGAAGGTACCACACGAAATATTCATAATTATTTTATATTGGAGTTCTATAATTTAATCTGCAGAATTTTCATAATTATAAGCTGAGTAAAATTTCTCTTTTATAATTGTAACTATTATCAATGGCAATTTGAGCGTTGGGGGGGTAAAAATTATCATTATAATCATTGTAGCTATTATTTCTTTTTAAATCTAAAGGAATATTATGGGTAGTGTATTAAGTTACCCTAAGAGTTCACAAACATATTTTGTTGTTGTTATCAAAAGGACTTAAGGAACAAAAAATTGGGGGAACTACTACTCTAACTTATCAAGATTCTTCATAAATTTTGATGTTGTGTAGTATTTTAGCTATCCCTCTAATCCTTGTGTCACCTGTAAATCTGATAAGTATTCTATATGCATTTTTATCCAATTGATTAAATATTAAATAGCAGAGGTCCAAACACAGATCCCTAAGATAATCACATAAGATTCCCTGCCATATTGACATTGAACTATTAAAAACTACTCATCAAATCTGCCAATCGATCCAATTTTCAGACCTTCTAAAAAGTGTCATCTAATTCATATTTCTACATCTTCTCCACAAGAATATGAGATACTTTTTCAAAAGCATGAGCAAATGGTATCTAAAACATATCCCTTGTCTACTAGTTAATAATCTTGTTTAAAAAAGTGAACTGAGGTTAGTCTGGCATGGCCCGTCATTGATGCCACCATGCTGAATTTTTGTGAAAGTTGCCTCCCTTTCTGGTTATTTACCAACTATTTAGTGATTGATCTGTCCCAGAGATTTCCTATAAATACAAGTTCATCTTACCAGATTATACTTTTCAGAGTTCTTGATTTTGTTTTTTATTTTTGAAAATTTGGACATTTGACACCCTACAGCCTTGTGCTACTTTTCCCATTTTCAATGATCTTTCATCTATCACTGTCATCAGATGAGTAGTCATATCTTCCAGCTGTTTTAGGATGAAGTTTATCTAGATCACATGATGTCAATTTATCAAACGCAGCTAGGTTCTCTCTTACTATCCCTTTACTTATTTTCAGTGTCTGTTCCCTGTTAGTCCCCTTTGTTTCATCACTGATAATGTGAAGGTCATTTACATAGAAATATAATAAAAATGGATCAAGTTCCCTTTTTTCCTTTTGTCAATTATTATTGTCCCATTCACCACAAGAGAGGTCCTATACCTTTTTTGATCTTTCTTCTTTTTCCAATATAGCTTCCAAAATTCTTTCTTGCTGTTGTTGACTTAATTTCCCTTGCCAACTTTTGTTGATTCTGAGATTTAGCATACCTTGACTCTATGTTTATAGGAGCATATTATACTTGTTGGGCAGGGTGATGAAATTTGAAAAGCTAGAAACAAAGGCAGGAGGGAAATGAAATATTGCCATATGCATCTCCTCCAAATAGAAGCTCTTAGAGGAACTCATTAATAGGACAATTGGGTAGAGATTGAATGATTGTCCAGGAGGGAAGCTACTGGTGCTGAGGGAAATTTCAGGGCAAGATAGAAGCTGAAGCATGGTAGAAAAGTCCACAGAGTCACAAGCAAAGCCAGAAGGGGAATGAGAAATAAGGAAGCTGAGTCTCACAGAACTTGACCAAGGTTACTTAGGTAGGAAGAAGGCAGTGCCAGACTTTCTGATTCCTAGTCTTCCCACTACATCCCCTCTATTTTGAAGTAAGAAGAGTAATGCAATAAAAATAAATTTTAAAAAAGCAACAAAAATAATACAGTTACTCTCCGGTAAGGCATGAATTTAATTCTGCCCCTATTGCCCTCCACTTCTCTATAAAGAGGAGACAGACAAGTTGCATTTTCAATTCTACTTGATTATATGTTTCTATTTCCCCACTTCTGTGAAAGACAGTAGTAGGAAATGCTACTAAAGAAGAAAGAGGGACTTTAGCTGAAGAAGGAAAAGGAAAAAAAAATTGTGTAATTAATTTGGAGATGTTTGGATTTGTGAAGGCCAGAGACTGGATTTGGAGAGGAGAAATTTTGATGAAAATGATGGATATGCGAAAGCTAACAAGCTCTAGATTCCATTTCTATTTCTGACTATAATGAGAAGAGTGTGAAGGAGATAGAACAATATGAAAATTAATTAAGGTATAAAGACTTGGGAAGGGGCAAAAGGTGAAGGACTCGAGAAGAAAGAAAAGGGAAAGGCATGTGGTAAGGTAACTCAGTTCAACTAATTTCTTAGAGTGAATTGGTGGAAAGTCAAATCTGTCAATTGAAGGAAGAAGTTTGGAAAGATTTGCATGGATTTTGTGATGTTTGTATTTATAGCATGACCAAATGATTTCTGTCTTCTAAGTACAGTCTCTTTTTTCTCTAAACAACAACAATAAGAACTATGATCGATACAGAGATCACTTTTGGGTAAAAATGACCATTTTCAGGAGATTGGAGAGTAAAATAATGTCAACAAGAAGAGAAGAGAAAGGAAAAAAGCAACTACACACTTGGAGCTAATAAAAGAGTGGGGAGAGACTCTGAAGAAAAGAGAGAAGGATATTTTCAGGAGGAAGCTACTACTTATGATCCAAGGAAACATTAGGTAGAGTCACAGAAGCTAGCAGTTTGAAGAAAAGTAAAGGTCAGAGAAGAATGGTTGGAGATACCCTGCTCAGGGGTAATGAGAGAGCTCCTTGTCAGTCTGTTAACAGTACTAAAGAAGTCTGTTACATATTCAGGATATGACAGAAGATCTCCCAAGACATCAAAGCAGATGAATAATACTCACTTCTGCTGTATGTAGGCACAAATTATACTGACAAAAGGAACCCAGAAAGTATTGCCAAATACTCTTGGCAAAGATATTAAAGACCATAGGGGCACAGCTTATGTTTTCTTCACTGCTTCACATTGAAATCAGGGATACGGAAGACAAAAAAAAATGACTTGAGAAATTAACAGATGATTAAGGAAGTGGCATCTGAAAATGAGATTTGGATTAAAATACAGATATGACAAAATCCTGGCAAAGGACTGGGTATACCTAACAAAGGTTAGTGATTGATGAGGAGGAGGAGAAAGAGGAAAAGGAGGAGCATAATTATGATGATTAATAATTTATATAGCAGTTTAAGATTGGCAAAGAGCTTTACAAATATTATCTCATTTTTCTCCTCATAAAAACCCTGGGAAGTAGGTGCTATTATGATCTACATTCTACAAATGAGGTTAAAGAGGCAGACAGATGTTGAGTGTCTTTCCTGGGATCACACAGCTAGAAAGGTCTGAAAATAGATTTGAATTCAGATTTTTCTGATTCCAAGTCCAGTATTTTATGCAGTTCACCATCTAACTGCCATGTGTCTTGCAAATTTAAACAAAAGAACCTTAAACTTAAAAGCATGATGGAAAGAGAGGATTTTTATGTGTATCCAAGAAGCTAGAGAATAGTTTCAATGCACAGCAAAGAATACCAGCTGACACATATAATAGATCACACAATATAAAATCAGAGAAATGGTTTAAACATGAATGACCAAGGTTTAGACAATAAACAAGAAGAATTAGAAGTCCAAACACAAAAAGGCAAATTTGACTTCATAGGTATCATACATTTATATTCAATGGAATAAAGCCCATTACTGGAATATGTCTCTGAGTCGATTTACATTAATGCAAATAAACAAGGGACAGTTAGCTGGCACATTGAATAGAGCTCCAGCCCTGGAGTCAGGAGGACCTGAGTTCAAATCCATCCTCAGACACTTGACGCAAGTCACTTAACCCTAACTGCCTTGCCAAAAAAAAAAAAAGTCAAGGAAAGAAAGAAATAAAATGAACAAACAACATATATGCCATGCAGGGAGGTTTATCCATTGCACTCTAGAGGGATTGACCCCTATCATTTCCCAAAATGTGGTAAACTTGGCTGCGTGATTTGTGGTAGTGGGGACTGTGTTTACACTACCCTCTTTAAAAAAGAAAGAAAATAAGCAAATAACAAAAAAGTTCATAAGTAAAAAGAGGTAGGAAGTTAGAGTCAAATTTTATATTGAGGATATATTATGTTAAATACACACACATATATAGACAATAAAAGGAACATGGTAGAGAATGTTTAGATGAAGATTAGTGTAGGGGAAAGCAGAAGCAATTTTGTTATTGTACGGTACTACAGATCACCTAGAGAGAAAGAGGAAATAAATATGGAATTCAGTAAACAGATCACAAATATGGCAGAGAAATAACAATATTATAGTGGTATTTCAATTATCTAGATACTGACTGGCATTCTATGCCAAAAACAGAGAACCCAGTTACTCACTAATATGACAATAATTATTTCATCTTTCAAAAGGTGGCATAAGCTAGAATAGATCATTCCAGAAATGGTTAGAAGACATAAAGAAAAGAAAACAACAAGCAATTATGATTTCATCAGGCTAAACCAATTTTGTTGCTTTAAAAAAAATGTAATATCAAAACTTATAGATCAAGGGAGTTCTGTAATTAGTTTGCTTAGGTTTTTATTAAAACCTTTTAAAATATATAGCATACAGTGAATAGAGCACTGGCCCTGGAGTCAAGAGGACCTGAGTTCAAATTCAGCCTCAGACACTTGATATACTTACTAGCTGTGTGACTTTGGGCAAGCCACTTAACCCCAATTGTCTTTCCTTCCCCCCTCAAAAAAATAAAGTATACCATAATAATCTTATAAAAAAAGAAAAGATAAAGACATGTGGAAAATCTGTTAATGTATCCACATCTTTTACACATGACCCCTTCTTTGCATTTATTTATCACCTCTCATCTCTATTCTTGGCATATCTACTTTTCTGATCTGCCTATTTCAAGACTTGCTCCATTCTAATCCATCCTTCACATAGCTGCCAATTATTTTCCTCTAATGCAGATCTGAATATGTCACCCCTCCCACACTTAAATCAAACAATGACTGTTAGGCAATATATGAATTGCATTCTACCCCTGCTGCCTTCTACTTCTCTATGAAGAGGAGATAGATAAGTTGCATTATCAATTATACTTCTAGAATAAAATATAAACTTCTATGTTTTGAATATTCTGGTCCATTCCTACCTTTTATATCTTCCTAAATATTAATCCTTTCCACACATTCTATTATGCAGACATACTAGCTTCCCTTCTGATCCTTATAATGATGCCCCAAGGCATCATTTCCTTGGTACCAATTTGCACCATGCCTTGAACATACTCCCTCCTTACTTCTGCCTCTCAAAATCCCTGGTTTCCTTCAAAGTCTAAGATCAAGCATAATATTCGACATGATTTTTTTCCTAATCTGCCATAGTTTTGGATGCACCCCACCCAAAGCTCCCTTATAGTTATTTTGTATATATTATGTGTATTCTTATAATAATGATGATAGTTATCATTTATATAAGGCTTTAGATTTTGAAAAGGACTTCATATGTTAACTCATTTGATCTTCACAATAAGCCTAAATGATAGGTGGTATTATTAATCCCTTTTTATAGATGAAAAAATTGAAGCTGAGAATAGTTATCTGCCCCAAATCACAAAGCTGAGAGACTGATAGAAGATTTGAACTTGTCTTGCTGACTCGAAATCCAGGGATCTATCCACTGTGTCACTTCCTGTCTCCTCTATAAAGGTAAACTGACTCAGGTCAAGGGATTGTTTCATTCTTTTTTTTCCTTCCTAGGGCTTAGTAGAGTATACATGGTAGTTATTTAATAAATTATTGAGTGAGTGACTGAATACAAACTGGGCTTCCAGGAGATTATACTGAGTAGGAGGCTGAGCCATTTGGTTCTGAACACTTTCTGATTGTGCATCATCAGCCTCACCCGGTCATTTTGTACCTTGCTTAATATGTATTCTTCTCTATCTACTTGTTTTCCACCTCTTGCTCTTAAACCTATAATCAAATCAATACCACCATTAGTTGTAACCTCAATTGAGTTAGTGGACACTCACCAGCCCTATGACTTTCCAATCCAAGAACCTCCCCTGCAAATATAATTTGTCTATAAGTATCCCCTTTCCTTAACTAGACTGTATCTTTGTATTTGTGTACCTAGGACTTAATAGACTGCCTGACATATAGTAAATAGTTAATAAACATTTCATTCATTTCTTCATTCATAGAAGGATTCAAAAGTGGTTGGATGACCAGAAAAACAAGAAAACGCAGTTGCTAATGGTTCATGTTTATTTTGAAAGTCTCCAGAGCAGTGTCTGAAAGATCTGTGCTTAATGTTTTGTTGTTTAACAATTTAATCAATGAATTGAATAAAGACATAAGGATGGCATGTTTATCACATTTACAAATGAGCAAATCTGGGAGGAATAGCTACACACTGGATGACATCCAAGGTCCACCAAGATTTTGACATACTAGAGAATTGAGATGAATCAAATAAGAAAAATAATGGGGATTAGTGTCAACTTTCATAATGAGATTCAAAAAACATGCTTTTCTAGTATAGGATGGGGAGACATGATTAAATAGCATTTTGTCTCTATCAGTCTAGAGATTTTAAAGGGTTAGATTGCTAGAATTTCAACAATGTAATGTAACAGTCAAAGAAATAGTGGGATAGTGAAAGACCTTGAATCCATGTCACAAGTGGGTCAAGTGAAGAAAGAAAAACCGGTGATACATAGACTGAAGAAAAGATTTTGGGGAACAAAATAGCCGGGTTTAAGTGTTCAAAGGACTGCTCATTCGAAGGTGGAATTATGTATTCTGTTTGACCTGAGAAAGTCTAATGGGGAACAGGGGGTAGAAGCTTCAAAGATACAAATTTAGATAAGTGTCAGGAAAAAAATTCTAACAACTGGACCTGTACAAAAGTGAAACTGATCTATTCTAGTTACAAAATCTTGTGATTCTCTGTGATTCTGTAATTGACTAACTCCAGTATTGATTTTTTCCATAATTCAAAATGGCTTCCTTTCAAAGTTCCTTTCAATTGCATTCTTTAGTTATTATGCATAGTATTTTCCTAGTTCTGCTTACCATTTAGAATTCCTATTTTCCTTCAAAGCTCAGCTAAAATACCGCCTCTTACATAAGACCTTCCCTCATCATCCCTGTTGCCAGTGTATCACTCTTAAAATTGCCTTGTTTTTGGCATGTATTTATTCTTGTAGATGTTGTTTCCTAGAATAAAATGTATGCTCCTTGAGCATGGGAACAGTTTTGTTTTTCTTTTTATAATCCCTTTCCTATAACTTATTATTCCTCTGTGCAAAAAGTAGGTGCTTAATACATGCCTGTTCATTTATTACATGCACCCACAAAAAAAGTGGTACTACAAATATTCCAGTTAAATACTCAATTCAGTTTTTAAAGTCTTTATTAAGCCCCTATTTACATGTGCCCAGCCCTTTGGTAGATGCTGGTATATAAAAATAAAACTGAAAACTCTTCTGTATCTCAAAGTGCTTGTATTTAAAAAAAAAAAAGCTTAAATATTAGGCCTTACTTGCTATTTACATCTTTCTTACTGATTATTCCCAGCAAGATTGCTGGGCCAACGTATGGATCATTCCATGAGTGTCATCTCCTCTTGATCAAGGAAATAGCTTTATTCTGCCATTATGTATCTTAAATATTCTATGGTAGGATTTCAGAGATGACCTCAATTTAAAATTGGTCTAGAGCTGCTAACCACTGTAATGAGGCTTGTCAGTGACTTTAAAAATAAAAAGCCTATATATATATATATATATGAATTAACATATGACCTAAACCTTGAGCTACCCTTACTAAGCTGATATTCACCAACAAATTGTATGTATTTTCCCCCCAACCTTGTGTGCTCTGTTTGCCCTTTTCAGAAGTGAATTCTTATTCATTTAAGCTACTGAGCTCTTCCTGACCAAGGTTTAATCAATTAGTAGCAATGGAAAAATGAATATAATGAAATAAGTACACTTTAATTCACTCTTCCAAACCCACTAATAACCTACTTTAATAGGAAGAATTGAAATTGCTTATGAACACACCTAAAAACCCAGCTGATGTTCATTCAGAATCCCATGAATTGAAAAGCATTTATTATAAAATTACTATTGGCCAAGCACTGCCCTGAGCACTTGGTAGAGTAGAGACCGTCTCTGCCCTCAAAGAGCTTACTATTTAATGAAAGAGATAACCGGAATATAGAGAAATGGTGGCCAAAGAGGATTTTTTTTAGAAAGTTATAAGAATGGTGAATAGATCCACATAAGAAGGTATTGATAGATCCATTCCAGTACCAAATGGCAGTATTGCTTTTATTGTGCATAGTGAATCAAGAACAGGTCTCAAAACCCAGAAGTCCAACCTTTGACAAATGGCTGAGTGCCCTGAGTACATTGACCCTGTTAATTGTCTTCTAATTTACATATCTTGTTTGTACATAGTTATTTTTATGTTTTCTCACCCATCAGACTGTGAGACAGCAGGAATCTTTTGTGTATCTTTGTATTCTCAGCAATAAGCATAAGTGCTTAGTACAAGCTAAGTGCTTAATACATATTTATTAACTGGTTAGCTGTCATAGTTTCCTGCAAGTAGTGGTAGTAATAGTAGTGGGTGGTGGCGGTGATGGTGATGGTGGTGGTATTGGTGGTAGTGGTAGAAGTAACAGCTATAGTAACAGTAGATTTCTGGTCTTTGAGTTACGAAAACCTGAGTTCAGATCTGACCTCAGGCACTAGTTGTACAATTCTGGGCAAATCAATTAACTTCTCTCAGCCTCAGTTCACTCATCTGTAAAATGGAAAGTTTAGACTCCATGACTTCTTAGGTCCCCTTCTACCCCACCTGATCCTATAATCTTTAAATTACTCAACATTTCAGGGATATAATGTCATCTAATGAGTGCTACTTAATATCTGCTCAATCTCATCAATGTGATTGATTAACACCCTAGTATCATTTAACCAAATAACATCAATTAGCTTGTACAAAATGGAAATTTACTGAGAAGATATAACAAGAGAAAAGCAAACACATCCCCTCCTTCCAACATGGAGGGGGGAAAGCATTCTCCCTATGCTACAGGAAAAGTGGCCTCAAATTTAAAGTGATGACTACAAAGCCTTCAATCCATCAACTTCATTTCCAAATGTGAAAGACTCTATCTTTTGCTCCTACAGGATATGACATCACAAAAGGAAAGCTGCCACTGAGATGGGTTAAGCAGTTTACCCTTGGTGCCTCCATGGCACCTCATTGGGCCCATCTGAAAACAAAATCTGGTGTAGGCTATGGTTCCTGGAGAACTGATAACTCTCCTGAATTTTTGAAACTCATACAGTTCTAAACGAGTTTTAAATCCCAAATAGATTTTTTTTTAAAAGGAGGGGGGTGGGAAGAGCCAAGATTGTTGAGTAAAGGAGGGGGAGGGAACTCAGCTGAGCTCTTCCCCAAACATTTTTTTAAATGACTGAACAAAATCTAGAGTGGCCTAACCCATAAAAAGACAGAGTGAAGCAAATTTCAAGCCCAAGACAATCTGGAAGCTTGACAAGAAAGGTTTGTTGCACTAGGCTCAGAAAGGAGTGCAGTCCAGCTCAAGTTACCCCAGCACAAACCCGGCACCAGAAAACCAGAAGCAAGACTTTGTAGTGACTGAAATGGCAATGGCAGAGGCAGCAGGAGCTTCTGGAGCTGTCAGCCCATAGATGGAATGTTTGAAAGTCACCTCTTTTAACTTCTGGGAGACAAGATGACAGAGTAAGCAGTAAGTTGTTTTCACCCTCCTTTATTAAAAAACCCAGAAAATATCACCCCAGAAAAAATCCTGGAGTGGCCTCTAGGTGAAACAGTGAAAGGAGCTCTGGCCCTGGAGTCAGGAGGAACTGTGTTCAAATCCAGCCTCCAATACTTAACACTTAATAGCCATGTGACCTCAGGCAAGTCACTTAACCCCAATTGCCCTGCCTTCCCCCCTCCAAAAAAAAAAAAGACCAAAATAATCCTGGAACAGTGGAGCCAATAGAAAGACAGGATGCAGTAGTTGTTTAGCCAGGGGATTAATGAGAAAACTACCTCTTGCTGCTACTGAAGGGGACCAGTACAGGACAGGAGGGGACCCAGCAAACCAGCAGCAAACCCCACCTTAGTAAACCAGTGGGAGATCTTCAGTCCCAGGGTGGTGGTGCAGGCAAGTACCAACACTAGGACCACCACATGCCTCAGAACAGCCAAGGGAACAGGCAGACACCAGCCACTGAACCAAACTATGATCTACCTCAGCTCCAGGTGAGGAGACTTCCTTCTGTGGCCAGATCACCCTCACCCCTACTCCCACTCTGCAAGGTTCAGTGTAACTGTGGGGGGATACGGAAAATCCCCACCTGCCTCTGCACACACCAGATAACACCACTAGCTCCAAGCTCAGCACCAGGTAAGCCACCAGATTGTGACAGCTTCCAGCTGCCAGCACCTGAGGTCCCAACATACAAAGACAGTAACCAGGCCCCTAGTCCCCAGTACAAGAAGTGTAGGACAGTGACCCCTGTGGCCCAGAAGCAGAGATCAATTTTTTTTAAAGCAATTGGGGTTAAGTTACTTGCTCAAGGTTATATGGCCAGTTATTTCTGGGTGTGGTGCTAAGTATCTGAGGCAGGATTTGATCCCCAGGTCATCCTGACACTGGAGCCAGTGCTGTTACTCGCTGTGCTACCTGGCCGCCCCATAATAATTCTTTTATTTTTTTGCTTTTTGGAGGGCAATCGGGGTTAAGTGACTTGCCCAAGGTCACACAGCTAGTTTGTGTGTGTGTGTGTGTGTGTGTTAAGTGTCTGAGGCCAGATTTGAACTTAGGTCCTCCTGACTCCAGGGCCAGTGCTCTATTTATTGTGCCACCTAGCAGCCCCGAGATCACCTTTAAAAGCCAGAAAAAGGGCAAACTTGATGAACAAGAAGCAACAAAGAAGAACAGCCATAGAGAAGTATGGTTACAGGGAAGATCAAAACACAAGTTCAGTAGAGGACAACATTGTCAGTATACCCACATCCAAATCCTCAAGGGAAATATGAACTGGTCTCACTTCCAAAAGCTTTCTTGGAGGAGTTCAAGAAGGATTTTAAAAGTCAAATAAGAGAGGTAGAAGAAAAATTGAACAATTCCTTTAAAAATACAATTGACAAAATGGAAAAAAAAAAGTACAGTGAAGAAAACATTTAAAACAGAGGGTTACACACAGAGTAAATGTAAAAGACTGGAGCAGAATATATGCTTCAATTGAAGTTAAAAAAAAAATCAGAGTAGCAATCCTGATCTCAGACAAAGCAAAAACAAAATAATAGATCTAATTGCAAGAGATAAGGAAGGAAGCTACAACCTGCTAAAAGGCACCAGAGACAAAGAAGTAATATCATTTATAAACATATGTACCAAATGGCATAGCATCAACATTTTTAGAAGGGAAGTTAAGGGAGTTACAGGAACAAATAGACAGCAAAACTATACTAGTGCGGGACCTCAACCTCTCCCTTTCTGACCTAGAAAAATCTAACCATAAAATAAGCAGAAAAGAAGTTAAGGAGGTGAAAAGAATTTTAGAAAAGTTACATATGATAGACCTCTGGAGAAAACTGAATGGGAATAGAAGAAATATACATTTTTTCTCAGTGGTACATGGCACCTACACAAAAATCCACCATACAATAGGGCATAAAACCATCAGAATAAAATGCAGAAAGGCAGAAATATTAAATGCATGCTTTTCAGATCACGAGCAATAAAAATTACATGTAATAAAGGGCCATGGAAAGATAGACTAGGAACTAATTGGAAACTAAAAAATCTACTGTTAAAGAATGAGTGGGTCAAACATCAAATCACAGAAACAATGAATAACTTCATCGAAGAGCAGGACAATAATGAGACAACATACCAAAACTTATGGGATGCAGAGAAAGATGTTCTTAGAAGAAATTTTAAATCTCTAAATATTTGCAGTAATAAAATAGAGAAAGAGCAGATCAATGTATTAGGCATGCAAATAAAAAGGCTAGAAAAATAACAAATTAAAAATCCCCAATTAAATAATAATTTGGAAATATTAAAAAACCAAAGGAGATATTAATAAAATAGAAGTTAAGAAAGCTATTGAACTAATAAATAAAACTAAGAGCGAGTTTTATAGGGGGAAAACAATAAAATAAATAAACTTTTGATTAATATTATTGATAAAAAGAAAAAAAATTACCAGTCAAAAATTAAAAAGGTGAATTCAACACCAATGAAGAGGAAATTAAAAGAATAATTGGGAATTAATTTGCCCAAATGCATGCCAGTAATTTTGACAATCTTGTTGAAATGGATGAATATTTTAAAAATGTAAATTGCCCAGATTAACAGAAGAGGAAATAAATACTTAAATAACTCCATTTCAGAGAAAAAGAAATCAAACATGTTATCAACAAACTCAGTAGTGTGGAAAAAAAAAACAACTGCAGGGCCAGATACATTTACAAACAAATTCTGTCAAACTCTTAAAGAACAATTAATTCAAGTATTATATGGACTATTTGGGAAAATAGGTGAAGAAGAAGCCTTATCAAATTCTTTTTTTTTAATGATACAAATATGATACTGATACCTAAACTGAGAAGAGCCAAAATGGGAAAGAAAATTATGCACCAATTTCCCTAATGAATATAGGTGCAAAAATTTTTAAATGAAATATGGCAAAAGATTGCAGCAACTTATCAGAAAAATAACACATTATGACCAGGTAGAATTTATACCAGGAATGAAGGACTGGTTCAATATTAGGAAAACTATCAGCATAATTGTCCATATCAACAAAAAAGCTGACAGAAACCATACAATTATCTAAATACTTGCGGAAGATGCTTTTGACAAAATGCAATGCCCATTCCTATTAAAAACACTAGAGAGCATAGGAACAAATGGAGTTTCTATTAAAATGATAAGAAGCACCTACATAAACCATCAGCAAGCATTTTATGTAACCAGGAAAAGGTAGATGCATTAACAAGAAGATAAGGGGTGACACAAGGCAGTCCATTTCCACTACTGCTATTTAATATGGTATTATAAATTTTAGCTTTAGCAATGAGAAGATGAAGAAATTGAAGGAATTAGAATAGGCAAAGAAGAAAGAAAGATATCACCCTTTGCAGATAATATGATGATATACTCAGAGAATCCTAGAGAATCAAGTAAAAAAAAACATTACTTGAAAAAATAAACAACTTTAGCAAAGTTGCAAGATATAAATAAACTCACATAAATAATTGGCATTTCTATATATTACTAACAAAGCCCAACAGCAAGAGATAGAAAGGGAAATGCATTTACAGTTACTATAGATGTCATAAAATATTTGGGAGTCTACCTGCCAAAACAAACCTAGGACCTATATAAACACAACTACACAACACTTTTCACACAAATAAACTCAGATCTAACTAATTAGAAAAAAACATAAATTGCCTATGGCTGGGTCTAGCTAATATAATGAAAACGACAATTTTACATAAATTCAATTACATATTTAGTGCCATACCAATCAATCTCCAAAAAAAAATACTTTATAGAGCTAGAAAAAATAGTAACAAAATTCATTTGGAAGAACAAAAGGTCCAGAATATCAAGGGAATTAATGAAAAGAAATGCTAGGAAAGGTGGTTTAGCTTTATGAGATTTCAGTCTGTATTATAAGGCAGCAGTCATCAAAACTACTTGCTACTGGCTGAGGAATAGAATAATGGATCAATGGAATAGATTAGGCACACAAGATTCAACAGTCAATGACTATAGTAATCTAATGCTTGATAAACCCAAAGACCCCAGTTTTGGGGATAAGAACTCACTATTTGACAAAAACTGCTGGGAAAACTGGAATATAGTATGGCAGAAACTACCAAAATCAAGTCTAAATGGATGCATGATCTAGGTATAAAGACTGATACTATAAGCAATCTAGGAAAACAAGGAATTGTTTACCTGTCAGATTTATGGAGGGGAAGACTTTATGACCAAACAAGAATTAGAGAGTATTATAAAATGCAAAATGGATCATTTTGATTACATTAAGTTGAAAAGTTTCTGTATAAACAAAGCCAATATAACTAAGGTTAAGAGGAAAGTGGAAAATTGGGAAAGAACTTTTACAACCAATGTCTCTGATAAAGGCCTCATTTCTAAAATATACCGAGAATTGAATCAAATCTATAATAATACAAGTCATTCCCCAATTGATAAAGGGTCAAAGAATATGTACAGGCAGTTTTCAGAGGAAGAAACTACAGATATCTACAAATATATGAAAAAATGCTCTAACTCACTATTGATTAAAGAAATGCAATCAAAACAACTCTGAGGTACCACATCTCACCAGCCAGATTGGCTAAGATGAAAAACAGGAAAATGACAAATTATGGAGAGGATGTGGAAAAAATGGAACACTAATCCATTGTTGGTGGAGTAGTGAACTGATTCAACCATTCTGGAGAGCAAGCTGGAACTATGCCCAAAGGGCTATAAATAATTTCATACACTTTGACCCAGGAATACCACTTCTGGGGTTGTATCCCAAAGAGATCATAGAAGTGGGATGAAGACCAATATGTACAAAAATATTTATAGCAGCTCGTTTTGTGGTGACAAAAAATTGGAAATTAAAGGGATGCCCATCAATTGGGGAATGGCTAAACAAGTTATGGTATGTAAATGTAATGGAATACTATTGTGCTATAAGAAACAAGGAGCGGATGGAGTTCATATTTACCTGGAGAGGCTTATATGAATTGATGTTGAGTGAGAAGAGTAGAACCAGGAGAAAATTGTGCACAATTACAGACATATGTGTGACAATCAACTTTGATTGACTGGACTCTTCTCATAACTGCAGGGTTATAAGACAACTCAAAAAGACTCATGATTGAGAGAGATGTCTGCATCCAGAGAAAGAACTAGAAAGAACAGAGTTTGAAAGCAGATTGAAGCAAACTACCTGCTCTCTTTCTTTTTCTTATTTTGTTTTGTTTCCTCTTTCCCATTGTTCATTCCATCCATTATGATCCTTCTTTTTAATAACCTGACTAATGTCTAATGTGAAAGTGTTTGCAGATCCTATATTGATTACATGCCACCATGGGGGTTGAGGGGGGAGAAGAAGTAGAGGGAGAAAATTTGAAAATTTGAAACTCAAGGAATTGTGGAACTGAATCGTGTAAACTAAAAGTAAACAAACAAATTAATGAAGACAAAAAAAGGGAGAAAAAAGATACATATTGCCTTAGAAGGATCTTTTTGAGTTCTTTAGAGAATTTCCCCACCTCCTCACTCTCTGGCGAGTGTACATATGGTCATATATACACTTTCTATATTACTTTCCTGATAATCCTTTTTTTTGATGCTCATGATGAGCATTGAAAGATAAGATCACCAGATATACTGGGAAATGGTCGTTCTTGTTGCCATCTACTGTATTTCCACCAAGATGCAACTTCCTTATATCTTCTAGTTTGTTTATAGTGTGAATCTCAATAAGCTACCTTTACAACATTTTTTAAAATGTGATTTTCAAAAAAGAAGTGCCCCATCTATAAAGCTGAAATTTATTATTTGTTAAATAAATTGCAATTAAATATTTTAAAATAAATTATTTAATTTTATTTATTTATTTAAAATAAATAATTAACTTAAAATAAATATTTAAAGATAAAATATTAAATAATGAAACTCACATGGTGAAAACCTATCCCATTCCTATATTTAATATTCCTTTATCGAATGGCAGGAAAGGATCTGGGGAAATCTGGTAGAAGAGGATAAGCAGCTGGCAGCAAGAAGCTGCTGCTGCCGCCTCTCTTTCCTCAGCCCAGATCATATAACAGCCCTTGTTTTTCTCAGCCCCAGAAAAAAAGAAATTAAGTTGTCCCCTGCGTGGGATTCTTGCATGAAAGCTCACTTCTGACTCAGCAATCATTTGAAGTGGCCCATTTTTCATCATACGGCAAGCAAACAAGGTCATCATATAATACTCGCATGTGTTCTGAAGTCCATGAAGGAGACTGAATAATTACTGACTAAACTGTACCAGCACACAAATTCTGAGCTTTCAGTGATCAGTCCCTAATTATATGACATTTAATCCTCAAAACAACCCTTAGAACAGATAGTACAAGAATAATTATCCCCATTTTAGAGATTAGAAAACTAAGAGGTTACATGTTGCCCACAATCACATGGCAGGTCTGTTCCTGAGCCAGACTTTGACAGAATCATGCCTTCCTAGGCAATGGTCTTTCTAAAACAGTCATAGATGTAGAGATTATACACTCTTTACTGTCTTACATATTCCTATGGGCATGCTTTACTCAAAGTCTTCTCTATATTTGCAGTGCCCTCTTAATCTCATTCTTTCTTCAAAACCCATTTTTAGCATCACAACCTCCATGAAGACTTCCATGAAGAGATAATCTGCTGTGATCTCTGTTGTAGCTAGTATCTAGTATCTTGTGTCTAGACCAAATATCTATAACACTGAATTGGCACTTACCTTACATATTTGGTTAAATAGGTTTGTCTGATATTTTGTTTGTTTGCTTTCTTTTTGGAGGGCAGTTGGGGTTAAGTGACTTGCCCAAGGTCACACGGCTAGGTTTTATGTGTGTGTGTTAAGTGTCTGAGGCTAGATTTGAACTCAGGTCCTCCTGACTCCAGGTCTGGTGCTCTATTCACTGTGCCACCTAGCTGCCCCCTGTTTGCTTGTTTCTTAAGAGAATGAACCACAACATTGTTTCCTTTTATTAGTCATTGAACCCAATATGTACATTGAGAAGCTTTAGGCAGGTTTAAAACAGTAAAAGGAGAGTTGAAATGATTATCAAACAATTTTTAAAATTTATATATATACATGTGTATATATATACATATATATATATATTTATATAAAAGCACATAAATGACTTTGATTAGACCTTGTAATTAATCAAACAACAAGTTGATATTTATTTGGTATCAATTACATGCCAGGAACCAAGAATCAAAAGATAAAATGGAATAGCTCCTGTCCTTGGGGAGGTTCTAATTCTATTAAAGGAGATAACATTTACATAAATAAGACTCACAGGGCATAAGTAAATTTTTTTGCCTGCTTCCAACTCATTATGTATGCTAGGCCGATGCTTGGGCACTCTGGGGATGGGAAAACACCTGACTGCTTCTGCCTGGCTATGTGTATCTTTATTTTTAAATTTATATTGTTACAGTCATTGTACATATTCTATTGGTTCTGTTTATTTTGATGTGCATCAATTCATACCCATATTTTTGCATCTCTCTTAATTCTCATATTTATCAGAGTTTTCTCTACCTCTAGTTTCTTTAAAATTAGTTCAATTTCCTTTTCTAAAATTGAACATACTAACTGTGCAAGCCCCAAGTAAGTTTTAACCTCTCAGATATTCAGTTTCCTTATCTATAAAATAAGGACAATAATAGCACTTATTTCATTTGATTATTGTGAGAAGACTAAATTGACATGATATTTATAAGGTACTTTGCCACTCTTAAAATCCTATATAAATCCTAGCTTTTATTATTATTCCCCAAAGATTACTTTAACTCTACCAGAAATTTTGATATAGTGTCTCATCAATATTACATATATATACTAATTGTTTCTTTGACTTTTTCTTTGACCATTCAAGATAATATTGTCTTTATCTTTTGTTTGTTTTCCCAATATTAATTACTACATTTACTATGTTACAGTTATAAAAGATATATTTAGTTTCTGATACTTTAAAATGATCTATAATTTCTCTATATCCTCTCATTGACCTTTATTTTTTAAGATCCCAAGTGTAGAGAAGCCCATGTATAGTGAAGTCTGTCATTGTGCACTGAGGACTGTCATCATGTGGCAGGAAGGGAGGCAGAATAGATGACTCTAGTCCTTTCTTCCTCTGTCCTTCTCCAAGAGAGACTTTAATTCCTGACAGGAGGAGGAGCAGAAAGTTGAGACTAGAAGTCACTCTGTTTTCCTCAAGGAGAGGAGGTACCAGGCTAGAAGTATATCTATCTGCTATTTTCATTATTGAAAATCAAAGGGATACAATTCAGTTCTAATTTTTTATCATCTTGTTATTTGGGGGATAAAAGAACCCCAACCTCTATATTCAAGTCTTGGACTACTTCTCCAAGAAATGCCACTTCTACAATGAACTTGCATGGTGAATGAAAAAGAAAATCCATTTATCCATATCAGTAAAAAAAAGCAGAATTCAGAAAAGGTATACACAGGAGCATATATACCAGACAATACAGAATGAAGGAACTCTCCAATTGGGAGTGATATATCTCAGCTCAACCAAAAGAGAGGATTTCAGATCTCATCTGAGGGAAAAATCCCTGGAATATATAACATACAACTTGGGGATAGAAACATAAGAGATTGATGGATATTATCAGCTGGGGAGTTCAGAAAAAGCTTCATATAGAAAGTGACATGGGAGTTGAGTTTAAAAAAGGGGAGAAGATTTTTTTTTATCAAATATAACCAATATCCAAAATTCATAAGAAATTGATATGAATATGTAACACTGAGGAAAATTCAACAGCCATGCCCCAGTCTATAGGCACAGACTTCTTTTCCCCTAATTCGTTGCTACAACAAACAATACTGTTATGATTGTTTTATTTTGAACTGTATTAGATCTTTGTTTCTAACTTTGACTTCCTAGGAGTATGTGCCCCATACAGTGAGATTAGTTGGTCAAAAAGTATTCATAGTTTTGTCAATTTTCGTGCAATTTCATAGCCAGAACATTTGAACCACTTCACAGTTCTGCTAAACATAGATCAGTGTGCCTGGCATATGTCTTCTTATGGCCCTACCAAAATCAATTATTAATTTCATTAGTCATCTGTGGCAATTTTGTATATTTGGAGACAAAACCACAGAGTTTTTTTTATTTTTTTTTTATTTTTACTATTAGTGATTTGGAGGAGTCAAATCAATTTTGGTCACTTATAGTTTTAAAGTCTTCTTTTGAAAGTTTCTTTATATAATTTGATTTTGTTTTAGGGCTACTGATGTATGTGTTGCTTTTTTTAACTTTTAAAAATTCATGTTCTGGAGGTGATCAGGCGGCTCAGTGAGTAAGAACACCGGCCCCAGAGTTGGGATGACCTGGGATCGAATCTGGGCTCTGATACTTAGCACCACACCCAGAAATAACTGGCCGTGTAACCTTGAGCAAGTTACTTAACCCCAAAAACTTAAAAAAAATTCATGATCAATTGAATAATCCACTTTTTTCTATTTAATATATACATACATATATGTGTGTATCAATAGATAGATTTCTTTTAGGACTGATTTAATTGCATTCTCTGTGTTTTGCTATGTTATTTTATAGCTCTCACATTTAACATATTTCCCTATTGATTCAAAGTTTTGGTGTTTTTTTTCCATTCAATATTAGGATGTCACTGCTTAGTATTTACTTTGGTCTGAATATTTTGAAAATATTTCCTTTGTTTATTAGTAGATTTATTGTAATACAGTCAATAAATGTATTTTGTATCTGAATTTGACATATATTTATGTATTTAATACTTTTTAATGAAAAAAATATTTTTTCATAAAGACACCAAATGTTAAAAAAAAATGTATGTTACTTAATGCTCTTACTCAGAATTATCCATAGGTCAGATAGGCCAGCCAAATCTAGTTTATCTAACAACTTGTTCAGGTTTATACTTTAGTTAGTATTTAGTTGTTTTTTTAGGTTTCTCTAGGTCTGAGAAGTAAATATTAAAGTCTGCTAATATTCTTGTATTCATGCCACAAGATCATAGGTCCAGAGTTGAAAAGGACCTCAGAAGATATTTAGTCCATCTTTTTCTATATACAGAAGAAGCAACTAAAGCCCATGACTTGTAAAAAATTGCACAGGTATTAAAAATCAAGATGTGAATCCAGGTTCACTGACTCCTTGTGATTTCTATTTTTTTTTCTGAGACCATAATTGTCTCCTGTTTTTTATTGGGGGGGTGTATCCTTTTTTTTAGTTTCCCAAAGCATAACATTTTGTTCTCTCTCATCTTCACTTTGAATATTTCTATGTTTAAGTGGCTTGTTTGTAGAAAATTGTTAGTTTTCTCCTCTATCCTGCTATTTTTTATTAAGCATTTTTATTTAAAACATTTGAATTTAAAGTTTTGAGTTGCAAATTCTGTCCCTGAACTCTCTCCTTCCTCTTCCCCTGCCTGAGATGGTGAGCAGTAAGATATAGGTTATATATGTGCAACTATGTAAAACATTTCCACATTACTTATTTTGCACAAGAAGACTCAAATAAAAGGGAAAATGAAAGAAAGAAATTGAAAAATATCATACTTCAGTCTGTATTCAAACAACATCAGGTCTTTCTCTGGATGTAGATAATATACTTCATCATTAGCCCTTTGGGATTTTCTTGGATCATCGTATTGCTGAGAATAGTTAAGTTATTCACAGTTCTTCATTTAAAGAAAAAGAATAATTGATTGGAGAATTTAATCTGTTTACATATTGCTAACTTTATGTTTCATTCTACTAAATCCCTGCCTCCACTCATGAGGACTCACACAACCACATACACAAAAACACATACACATATAAACAAACATTACCCTTGCTTTTATGGAAGCAATTAGGCTTTTTAGTTTGTTTTGTCTCTATTGATGTAGATGCAGACTCTTTTCACTAATCCATTTTACCCTTTATTATCAGGATCAATACCTAACTTTTAAAATGTCTTTTATTTCTATTCATTTTTTTTACCATTCTCTTTCCCAGATCATGTAAGAAATATGCAGTGTTCTCTGCTATATCTTTCTTCCTCATTTGATCCATTCTTCTATCTCCAAGATATTAATTTGTAATTCCATTTTCCCAGAAATATCTTTGTTACTTCATCCTTTTCTTTTGTCTTTCCTTCTAGAATTTTATGGAATCTATAACCAAGATCGCTAATTCTTAACGAGAGAAAGAAGATACCATAGGGAGAGTTCTTTTTTTTTTTTTTTTAAAGCAATAGTGGTTAAGTAACTTGCTCAAGGTTACACGGCCAGTTATTTCTGGGTGTGGTGCTGAGTATCTGAGCCCAGATTTGATCCAGGTCATCCCAACACTGGAGCTGGTGCTCTTACTCGCTGAGCCACCTGGCCGCCCCTAAGCAATTGGGGTTAAGTAACTTGCTCAAGGTTACACGGCCAGGTGTTTCTGGGTGGGTGCTAAGTGTCTGAGCCCGGGATTCGATCTCCAGGTGTTCTCAACACTGGAGCCGGTGCTCTTACTCGCTGTGCTACCTGGCTGCCCCTCATAGGGAGAGTTCTGCATTCCTTTTCTAAGAGACCATTCTTGATGCTTTTATTTTCTTTATTTTTTTATTCTTCAAATGTTATGCCATATTCACTATAAACCGATGGCCCCCTCTTCATCTTTCTTTGATGCTGTCATAAACCCAAAATCTTTTATCTCCCATTGTGGGAATTAGCATGATCTTATGAAGGCTACTATGAAGAATACCAATTCCCTAAAGAAATTCATTTTCAAAAACTTGTCTCAGCCCTCCCTACTCTATTATGTTCCTTTGTGCTACTGTTAAATCATATACTTTCTGTGGGCTATGTGTGTGGCTAACATGGACTATTAGTGCCCAATCTGTAGAGAATTCTGGGCTCATATTAATATAATCAGTCACAGCCAACCATGTTGTATTCTGACCCTGACATTATGTCATTTTGGTCTTCTGTAAGCATGAAGTGTAACCAACAATTGCCTCACCTATCCACCCTCAAGATCCTTAGCTTACTTTCTCACAACCATAAAGGCAGAGGGAAAATTGGAATGTTCTTATATAATTCTCTTCTCAAGACCTAACTCATCTACCAGGTTTCTTGTCCTTCTTTCTGCCTTTCCAATCTAAAAGGCATTCTTCTAGATATTATTCCCCTATCAAGTTACATAGGAGGAAAAAAACTTGCTTAAACTATTATTTTGCTTTTTTTCCTCTAATCTTCTCTGGATTTTTTCTCACATATTTTTTTCTTATGTTCTTTAGCTCATCAATACTCTCTTTACAGTTTTATGTTCACCCAGACAATGAATTTTGTTTTTAAAACTAAGAGGGGGACAAAAGATAGCAGAGTAAAAGCAGGGACTTGCTTGAGCTCTCCCCCAAACCGTTCCAAATACCTATAAAAAAATAACTGAAACAAATTCTAGAGAAGCAGAACCCACAAAATGACAGAGTGAAACAAATTTCCATCCCAAGACAACCTGGAAAGTCAAGAAGAAAGGTCTGGTGTACCAATCTAAGAGAGGAGCACAGTCTAGCACAAAATGTTCTAGCACAGACCAGACCCCAGCAAACACAGAGCAGGCCTCAGGAGGTTGAATCACCAGAAGCTGTGGTGGTTTCTAGACTTCTCAACTTACAAATGTCAAAGACAAACTTAGGCCAGTAGATAAAGTCTATCTAGCCTAGGAGAGAGAGTAGTGTGGGTAGGTACCAGCCCCTGGGGTGGCAGCAGTGGTGACTACTTCCAGAGCTCTTAGACCACAAATGATGGAGGGGATTGAGCAGCTGGTCAGAGGCAGGTTGCAAGGATCTCTTTGCTGGCACTGAGGCAAGATTCTCTTGCTTTGCCAGTGCTTAGATCTGGGTCACAGTCCTGGGTGGCGGTCTGGAGCAAGGAGGAGCACTGGTGTGGTAGTTTGTAGCAATAGTGGAGAGGGAATCCTCCTCACAATTCCAAAGAAGAAAGGAGTGCTTGTGGTCACTCACAGTTCAGAGCATAGGCCAGGAGAGGAGTAAACAACTATCTTTTGACCATACCACCTGGGAAGGACTGAAAATTTTCAGGTTCCCAGAAGTATCTCTAAAAACAGTTGCACAAAACCCCAGAAGCTGGGACAGTACACCCTCTACACTGGAAGCAGAGTCCTATCTGAACAAAGAATTTAAAAGTGAAATAATGGGGGGGAGGGCTGTCCAGATAGCACAGCGAGTTAGAGCACCGCCTCCAGTGTCGGGATGACATGTGGATAGAATCCGGGCTCAGACACTTAGCACCCACCCAGAAACACCTGGCTGTGTAACCTTGAGCAAGTTACTTAACCCTAATTGCTGAGGGGTGGCCAGGTGGCTCAGCGAGTAAAAGCACTTGCTCCTGTGTCAGGATGACCTGGGGATCAATTCTGGGCTCAGATACTTAGCACCACACCCAGAAATAACTGGTCATGTAACCTTGAGCAAGTTACTTAACCCTGATTGCTTAAAAAAAAGTGAAGTAATGGGGTGGAAAAATGAGTACACAGTGGGGGAAAAAACTCAGACTACAGAATCTTACTTTGGTGACAAGGAAGATAAAAATATACAACCAGCTCCTAAATCCAAAGCACCTAAGAAAAATATGAATTGCTTTCAGGCCATGGAAGAGTTTTAAAAGGATTTTGAAAATCAAGTAGAGGAAAAATTGGGAAGAGAAATGAGAGTTATGCAAGAAAATATGAAAAACAAATCAACAACTTGCTAAAGGAGACCCAAAATACTGAAGAAAATAACACCTTAAATAATAGATTAACCCAAATGGAAAAAAGAGGTCCAAAAAGACAAGGAGAAATCTGCCTTAAAAAGCAGAATTGGTCAAATGGAAAAGGAGGTCCAAAAGCTCACTGAAGAAAATAATTCCTTAAAAATTAGAATGGAGCAAAATGAACCTAATAACTTTATGAGAAATCAAGAACTTACAAAACAAAACCAAAAGAATGAAAAAAAAAAATGTGAAATATCTCATTGGAAAAACCACTGACCTGGAAAATAGATCCAGGAGAGAGAATTTAAAAATTATTAGACTACTAGAAAACCATGATCAAAAAAAGAGACTGGACATTATCTTTCAAGAAATTACCAAAGGAAATTGCTATGATATTCTAGAATCATAGGGTAAAATAGAAATTGAAAGAATCCACTGATCACCTGGAAGAGATCCCAAAAGGAAAACTCCTAGAAATATGAGTCAAATTCCAGAGTTACTAGGTCAAGGAGAAAATATTTCAAGCACACAGAAAGAAACAACTCAAGTATTGTGGAAACACAATCAGGATAATATAAGAATTAGCAGCTTTTACATTAAGGGATCAGAGAGCTTGGAATATGATATTCTAGAAGTCAGAGGAGCTGAGGTTACCACAAAGAATCATCTACCCAGAAAAAGTGAATATGATCCTTCAGGGGAAAAACTGGACACTCAATGAAATAAAGGACTTTCAAACATTCTTGATGAAAAGAACAAAGTGAATACAATATTCAAAATACAAGACTAAAGAGAAATATGAAAAGGTAAACAGGAAAGAGAAACCATAAGCGACTTATTAAAGTTGAACTATTTACATTCCTACATGGAAAGATGACATTTGTAACGCTTGAGACTTTTCTCAGTCTTAGGGCAGTTGGAGATTTTATCTTTGTATGTATATGTGTGTATGTATGCATATGTGTGTGTTGTGTATGTGTGTATACATGTACACACAGAGGTTACAGGGTGAGTTGAATATGGAGGGATGAAATCTAAAAAATAAAATTAAGGAGTAATAGAGGAATATACTGGGAGAAGGAGAAAGGGAGAGGTAGGGTGGTGCAAAGTATCTCACATAAAGGAGACAAGAAAAAGCTTTCACAGCAGAGGGGAAGAGGGGAGAGGTAAGAGGGAATGAGTGAACCTTACTCTCATTGTATTTGGGTTAAGGAGGGAATAACATACACTCAACTGGGCATGGAAATCTATCTTATGCTACAGGAAAGTAGATGGGAAGATGACAAGGGGGAGAGGTGATAGAAGGGAGATCAGATTGGGAGAAGTGGTAATTAGAAGCAAACACTTCTAAGTGCTTTGATTACACATGTATAACCTATATCAAACTGCTTGCCTTCTCAATGAGGGTGGGTGGGGAAGGAGGGAGAGAATGTGAAAATCAAAGTTTTAAAAACAAATGTAAAAATTGCTTTTACATGCCACTGGGAAATAAAATTTACAGGCAATGGGGTATAGAAATCTATCATGCCCTACAGGAAAATAGAAGGGAAGGTGATAAGATAAGGGGGTAGTGGTGATAGAAGGGAACACAGATTGGGGAAAGGAGTAGAGTTCATGCTATCTTGGAATGGGGAGAGGAGAGAAATAGGGAGAAAATTTGGAACTAAAAACCTTGTGGAAGTGAATGTTGAAAACTAAACATAGCTTAATTAATTAAAAGTTTTTAAAAAGAAAAAGAAAATAATTTGGAACTCAAAATTTTAAATAAAATGTTAAAGAACTTAAAAATAAAGAAATTGAACAAACAAGAAGTTTCCTCTGTCCCACAAATATACCCTTGTCAAGGCTTCACCTTATTAAAAGGATACATTTTATTTTTCTAAAAATATTAAGCATTTTTTTTGTTCTTAATATGTTACCATCTAGAATACCTGGTACATCTATTGTTTCTACTACAGGAATATTAAATTTCAATTCCTCCATTTACTTCCATTGATTTCTTGTAATACTGGTATAATTCTGTACTATTCTTTTTTTGATTAATTAATTTATTTTTAGTTTTCTATATTGATTTCCATAATCTTTTGAGTTTTCAATTTTTCCCCCTCCTTTCCCTCCACCTTCCCCAAGACAACATGCAATCTGAAATAGGCTCTACATATACATTCACATTAAACACATTTTCATACTACTCATATTGTAAAGAAGCATTAGAACCAATGGGAAGAACCATGAGAAAGAAGAAACAAAACAAGACACCAAAAAAAAAAAAAAAAGGAGCAAATAGCATGCTTCAATCTGCATTCAGACTCCATAGCTGTTTCTCTAGATTTGGATGGCATTTTCCACTTTGCTTCTTTCGGAGCTGTCTTAGGTTATTGTAACTGATGAGAAGAGCCAAGTCTATGACAGTCATTGTACAATGCAGCTGTTACCCCTAAGCTGGACCTAGGAGCTGCTTGTAAAATGGCTGTTAGACACCCAGCCCTACTGAGGACACTACTAAAAGGAATATCCCCTAGAGGCAACTAGGAGGCACAGTGTATAGAGCACCAGCCCTGAATTCAGGAGGATCTGAGTTCAAATCCAGCCTCAATCACTTGACATTTAACTATGTGACCTTGGGCAAATCACTTAACCTCAATTGCCCTGCCTTCCCCCTCCAAAAAAATTTTAAAAATATATAAGGAGTGTTCCCAAAAGTCTTTGCACTTGCTTTCCATCTTTCTCTCACTCTTTTTGCTACTGTGGATCTTAAATTTACTTTATGACAAGTGTCCCTATTGGTAGTCAAGTAGAGATCAAAGACTTCATTCAAAATAATAATGTTTTTAAATACACAAATTAAATATACATCTGTAATACATATATACACCTATAGGTATATATGCATCTACATACACATATGCATATACACATACACATAAATATGCAAATATACATATAAACCACATACATACACAAACATACCAATGAACAGCCCCCAGTTTAAGGAACTTTATTTTATCCTTTGTTATACCAATAGTTGTAATCAGCAATGCATTTCTAGATGCTTCTTTCCTCTAGTTTCTTGACCTTTAGACTCCATGCAATGCCACACTTCCCCCCTTTTCCTTGCTTCAAGTGATTAGTCTGATTCATGGAGTCTTACATCAGTTTGGTCTTTGAGTTCACCCTGAAGCATCTCAAGGGGTTAATTCTAAAAGTCAATACCTAAAATCATCTAAATTGTGAGCTTTGTCACTCCTTGAATCAGCTTACCTGACTTGGGAGAAAGGAAGAGAACCGGTTGTGGGAAGTGGCCACATACTTCATTCAATCCTGGGAACAGGGTACCCCAAAAGAGATTGCCAAGGGTTTGGAATCAAAAGTGTTTTTTTCCCCTAAAAATGTTAAAGTTGAAAGAGTTGAAAGGCTACTAAAGGGGTAGTAGGTAGACTTTGGGAGAAAGGGAGCAGCAGGGAATGGAAGGTGATGACAGGAACAGGAAGTATGAACTGGTGAGTTGGTCTTGTTTCTGTTTCTGTTTTTCTATAAGAGCTATATTGTGTTATTTTCACTTTTCCTCTTCATGTCATTGATACATTTTTCACTGTTTGGAGCCCTGACTTGTATTATTTAGTGTTGCAGGGGAGAACAAAGTATATTATTTAGTGTGCTAGAATACCTTTCAGTCTGCTATCTTTTTGACCATCAGATTTTCGAAAGAAAATATAGTACAATGATCATAAGGGATGACCCCCCCCAAAAAACCGAGAATGGTTAGCCTGAAGGAACGAATATTTACAGGACATTATGTGGGGCAAAAATTAAATTATTTTCTGTGTATATAAACAGCATACATACACATACTAATGAACAATCCCTAGGTTAAGAACTTCCATTTTACACTTTATTGTATTAAATAGCTATCATCTCTGAGGGCTAGAATTAAGATCAATATACAGAAGGTACAAAGAAGCAGGTTGTGGCTCAAAAGGAAAATTCGCCCAAATCTGAGCATTCTAAAAGTGGAATTTTACAAAATTATAAGCCTTGGTCCCCTGGTGATGTTTAATCATATGCCAAACAACCGCTGATTGTGGATATTTTGGATAAGATTTCAATATCATGGTTCCCCAGTCCCTCTGAGTTTCCAAGATTTAATGAGCTCTTCTTTAATGTATATCTAAGGTACATTAGGATGTTGCTACAACTGAGGCCTTTCAAATAGTTTGGTTTTTTTTTTTATTTTTGTTTTGCCTCTAGTGTGAGCTATTTCAGATTTTTTTTAAAAGAAGCACTTGCTCATAAGAACAGTGATATAGTTTGGTAAATTGGTAAATTCATAACTATAAGGAAACTTAGATGAGGATTAATTCACTTTATTGTTCAAAGTGCAGCTGAAGTAAATTATCAAATAATACTGCTCTCTCACATCATTGCTCATTTAGAGAATGCCTTTTTTTCTCTTTTTTTCCCTAAACATTTTATTCTGAAATTAAGCTGGATTGTACAGAAAAAAATGGGGTCCATTGTTAAATTCTAATAAGTGGAAAATGGATGCATTCTGATAAGGGGGGGAGAAATAAGTGGACCAGGAGTGGCTAGGGGGCTCAGTGAATAGAGCAGTGGCCTGGAGTCAGGAGGACTTGAGTTCAAATCCTCCCTCAGACACTTAACACTTACTAGCTATGTAACCTTGGGCAAGTCAATTAACCCCAATTGCCCTGCCTTCCGAAAGAAAGAAAGAAAGAAAGAAAGAAAGAAAGAAAGAAAGAAAGAAAGAAAGAAAGAAAGAAAGAAAGAAAGAAAGAAAGAAAGTGAAAAAGGTGGATCTTGAGAATTGTACTAAATACTAGAGTCACATGGAGGTTAAAAAAAAGACAAATATCAGACCAGACTGTAGTTTTTATTTGTTTGTTTTAATTCAGGGGAAAATGGAGCAAATAGAACAATATATTGTGGAATAAATGGGGAAGGACATTTAATATGACTTATACTTGGGGTGAACCTTATGAAATGTATACAAATGTGAAAGAAAGCGTCAGTGGAGGAGTCATTCTATGAACTATATTCTTATCTAAAGTAGTCAAAGGACAGCTGAACTTATATACAGTTTAGCATAGAAATAAATTAATTTCAACAGAGAAATAGTTTGGGATAGAGAAAGGGAAAAATGAGGTGTAAGTGAGCAAATATGGAAGGAGTGGAATAATCATAAGCAGATTATACTTTAACAATGTAGGGCTGATTGTTAGTCAGGGCTTCAAATTACAGAAAGAATGAGGCAGGTAAGTGGTCCAGTGAATGGATCACTGAACCATAACCAAAAAGACCTGGTTTCCAATATGGCCTCAGATACCAAATGCATGATTCTGGGCCAGTCTGGATCCTTTGGTAAAAAAAAAAAAAATCTGTACATTAAATGGGTTGGGCTCAATGGCCCCTAGATTACATTGAAGTTCTTAATCTATGATCTTATTCACTGCTTTTCATGGAATATTTATAAAAATTAAGCTTAAACCATGACATAAAGAAGTAAAAAACATGTAGAAAAATAGAGGTATTAAAGACCTCCTTTAATAACCATAATGAGATAAAAATAATAGTCAGTAAGAAGAATGAATTTGAAGAAAGACTTCTAACTCAAATAGAAAATAAATAATGTAATTCTTTAAAAATGAGTTGCAAAACAAATCAGAACAATAGATAATTTTATATTAAAAATATATTTTGACTATGTAACAAAACTTTTAGATACAGCCAAAGCAGTAAGTAGAGGAAATTTTATATCTCTAAATTTATACAGCAGCAACAAAGGAGAAAAAAGAAAAGAACAAAGAATTAAGGATACAATTGAACAAAGTACTAAACAGAAGCATATTAGATATAAAAATTAAGAGATTAACAAATTTTAAAAATTAATTGACAAAATGAAAAGCTGATTGAAAAACTAATGAAGTAGGTGGGTAATTGTTCACTAAATCGACAAAAAGAGGGCAAATTCTACAATCTATGATCCTATGATCTCATAAATATAAAAAAGTAGAATTTTATAAAATAGAATTTATATTTTAAAAATATAAACATAAAAGCCATTCCCCAATCGCCCAATTGTAAAAGGACATAAATGTTTTCAAAAGAAGTATAAGCTAACAACAGCTATATTAAAAATCTGTTCTAAATCACTAATCATAAGAGAAATGCAATTTAAAACTACTCTGAGTTGCTACCTTTCTACCCTTCTTATTAGCCAAAATGACAATAAAAGAAAAACAAATGATTGTTGCATTGGCTGTGGGAGGAAAGTAACACTAACTAATGAACTGTTGGTAGATCTGTGAATTTGCCCAACTATTTTTGGGAAATATTTCAAAACTTTACTGCGCCAAATCCTTAAGTTTTATATCATCTTTTCCCAGTGATCCTACTATTAAGCATATAACCAAACATGATCAAAGGCAGAGGGAAAAGATTCATATTACAAAAATATTTATAGCAACAATTTTGCTAAAACATCCAGGAAGCCATGACATGACACTGAGTGGTTTATGATCAAAGGATAGGAAGATGTGTCAGTTCTAAACCTTCCAACAAAAGCTGCTCCTGATGTTTGCTCCAATATGACTACAACGCCCTTCAACCGTCGTTGTTCGATCTGCCTCAAATCTGCGGCTTCCGACGCCTGGTCTTTGTGACTGTACCCAAGGCATTGTACCTGGATATCTTTACACTCTAACCATGATCTGGGTCCCACGGCAGTGTTAAGACAAAATTACCAAATCTTACCTATTAACACCATCTAGCTCTGATAGATACTCTGGTCTGCAATCTAGTGTAGTAGCCTATGAGTATGACCCCCTTTTCCCCATCCCTTTTCATTTTTGCTGAGATAGTGTGAATTACATGGGATAGGCAGACTTGGATGCATTAGATGATTGCCCGAGTCCCAAAACTTACTCCTCTTTGGTGGATGGTACCATTATCCTTACAGTAACCTATGCTTATAAACTCTGTAGCATTTTCAACTCTTCAAACTCTTTGACTCCCCTTATGAAGTCAGCTGCCAAATCTCATCTTCTCTGTTTTCATAAAACCTCTCACATCTATCTCCATGGCTCTCCTAGTTCTCTCTAGTTGAGATCTTCATCAACTGTCACCTCAACTATCTCACTAGCCTCCTAATTGAATTTCTTGCCACTAAATCTCTCTCTTCTTCAATCGATCCTTTATGCAGCTGCCAAATTGCTTTTTTTTTACCTAAATCACAGATCTGACCATGCCACTCCTACTATGCAATAAACTCCAGCAACATCTTATTGACTCTAAAATCAAATGTATTATTCATCTTTATCTCACTCTTTTAATTTCCAATTTTGCATAGGTTTTATAAGGTACATATTTATTAGTGTCTAATAAAGAGAGATGCTAAGAGAGATGAAAAAAAGTTCCACATCTAAGATCTGTAAATGCAAATTTTAAAACTTCGAATCCTTGATGTCTATTGCATTATAATAGAGGAAGAAAGAGCCCATATGAATATATTTTAACAAATATGGATATGTGGGAGGGGTAATGTGTTTAAATTTTTTTAATGCTAGGTGGTTTTCAGACTAACAATGTAGAGGACAGGACTCTCTCTCTCTCTCTCTCTCTCTCTCTCTCTCTCTCTCTCTCTCTCTCTCTCACATGTGTGTAACCTCGGAAAAAATGCTTAAAATCATTAGGCTTCAGGTCTCTTCTAACTATAAATTTCGAGAAGAGATCTCTTTTTACTATTAATATGTAGAATGAAGCTCATGAGTTCTCCCCCTAATGGGGGCCTAAAAATACCAACCCAAGCTAGAATTAAGGTGATTGGTGGGGCTACATCTACTAAAAAATGACCCCACATTTAAATTAGGTACTCACTATTTTTCTCTTTTTCTTTTTTTTTTACGGGGTAATTTGGGGTTAAGTGACTTGCCCAAGGTTACACAGATAGTAAGTGTTTAGTGTCTGCGGCCAGATGTGAACTCAGGTCCTCCTGACTCCAGGGCTGGTGCTCTATTCACTTTGCCACCTAACCACCCCAACTCACAATTTTTCTAATCAATCAGAGGACACAATTCTTTTTTTTCCTGCTTTTTGGAGGAGGGAAGGCAGTGCAATTGGGATTGTGACTTGCCCAAGGTCACATAGCTAATAAGGGTCTGAGTCTGTATTTAAACTTAGGTCCTACTGATGCCAAGCGGATGCTCTATTCACTGCACCACCTAGCTGCCTCCAAAGGATACAATTCTTGTATTGAATTGAATGTAGGTAAAACATAGAGAAAGAAGGAGGAGATTAGAAAGATCTAGAGAGAGAGAAGGAGAAAGAGAGGGAGAGGGAAAGGGAAGAGGATTAGAGAGAGAGAGAGACAGAGACAGAGACAGAGAGACAGAGAGAGACAGAGAGAGAGACAGAGACAGAGACAGAGAATAAAGTAGGGTTGCTTGAGGTCCTGCAAAATACTGAGGAACAGTTTAAATCCATTGTTCTTGATTGTACTGATTACATTTACTCAGCAAAGACCTCATTTGTTTTTTCATGGTAACTTGGGGATCACTTAAATTAAAATTTCCGTCCAACTTTAAAAATTCCTGTTAAGATAGTTTTGAACTTGTTAAAATAGCTCCTCTTATTTACCCCTCAAAACAATAAAACATGATAAGGATAATTGCAGATTGTGAAAATGCTCTCTTCGGTTCCAGTCTGTGCTTTCTCAATTAAAAATACAGCATTTGATGATTTTCTCCCAGGAGGTTTCTCTTTGCAGTTGCTCACAAACTAGGCAGCCATGTGAGCAGATATGAGCTAAGTGACAGAGCTGTAATCCACAAACCAAGCTATGAAGCAAATTGATTTTTATATGAGAAAGCATTTTTACCTCAATATTGTTTTTCCCTTCACCTGGGTCATTGGGAAAGGGCTTAAGTGAGGTAAACTTTTGCTGCCTGGATATTTTCATGTTTTCTATAAGAAAAAGGATATCATATGAAAACAACTTCTTATGATGTTTACAACTTAGTGTTTCAGAACCAAGGGGTAACCATAAAGTGCAATATTTTATGAATTCATAGCATGGCTGAAATGTGTTCTCTTTTCATATATGATTTACAACTCTAAATTTAGATGTATTTAAAAGTTGTTGGAAGGAATAAATAAACAGCACTTGAGAAAATGCAAAACTTCTGAATAGTTCTCACCCAAAGAAAGCTCATTTACAATTTTTCATTCTCCAAAGGGGAGAAAAAAGGCATCCTGTAAACTGTAATTGTTGAGTTGCATGTTACCTAAGAATGTTTAGTTCTACAGCATATTAATTTAAACCTCACTTCTTAGCCCATAATACTTTTTAACAATATTTTATATGTTTCCCAATGGAATATGAGAACAATTTTTAGCATTTTTAAACTTTGAATTTTAAATTCCCTCCCTTGCAACCCTCATTGAGAAGGCAAACAATTTGACATTGGTTATATGTGTGCAATCATGCAAAACATATTTCCATATTAATCATGTTACTAAAGAAGGGGGGAAAATATGAAAAAAGCAAAGCAAAAAATTGTATGCTTTGTTTTGCATTCACTCTCCATCAGTTCTTTCTCTGGAGGTGGATAGCATTTTTCTTTATAAGTCCTTTAAAACTGTCTTGGATATTTGTGTTACTGAGAATAACTGTCATTCACAGTTGATCATCATACAATATTGCTAATATTGTGTGCAACGTTCTCCTGGTTCTACTCACTTGACTTTGTATCAGTTCATTGAAATTTTTCTAGGTTTTTTTTCTAAAATCATCCTGCTCACCATTTTGAATAGCACAATAATTTTGCATTAAGACTATATACCACAACTTGTTCATCCATTCCCTGACTGAGGGACATCCCATCAATTTCCAAATTTTTGCCACCACAAAAAAAGGCAACTATAAATATTTTTTACATATAGCTTCCTTTCCCCTTTAAAACAAATCTCTTTTAGATATGCATGTAGTAGTAGATCATAAGATTTTTTTGAATATATTTATCCACTGGCATCAGGATTTTTCTTCCTACCCTCAGGCCTCAGTTTGTACATATTTGAAAAATAAATCCATATTGCTTATTTAGCTAGTGTAATCAGGTAAAGGGGCAGCTCGATGGCTTAGTGGATACAGTGCCAGGTCTGGAGTCACAAGACCTGAGTTCAAATCCATCCTCAGATACTTAATAGCTGTCTGACCCTAGACAAGTCACTTATCCTTTTTTACCTCAGTTTCCTCATCTGTAAAATGAGTTGGAAAAAGAAATGGCAAACCACTATAGCCTCTTTGCCAAGAAAACCCACAAAAGGGGTAATAAAGAATTGGACACAAGTGAAAATTAGTAAATATAAACATAATTAGGAAGGTAAAATTTGACTCTCTGTGTAGGCTTCTGAAAGTGGACTTCTTAAGAGATGGTAAAGTAAATTGCTTTTATAAAGTCTCATTAAAAGTTTGTTGCATTTTCTTGAAACCCACGTTATGCAAGAAGAGCTAAGTCATGGAATCAAAATAGAGATACTCTATTTCATTAATAGATGCACAAAATTATCATTTTGGAATTAGAAATTTCAATCAATGAAGCCTTCAAGCGATCATCAACATCCCACCTAACAGTGGAAAGGAATTCTCTCTACAACAGATCAAATTTGGTTATTCATTTTCTCTCTTTTTTGACTTTTTGGAGGGCAATTGGGGTTAAGTGACTTGCCTAAGGTCACACGGCTAGTAAATGTTAAGTGTCTGAGGCTGGATTTGAACTCAGGTCCTCCTGACTCCAGGGCCGGTGCCCTGTTCAACTAACCACCACTTGGTTTGTCTCTTTGACAACCTCCTGTGAGAGGAAACATTCTACTTCTCAAGAAGTTAATCAACTCATTCTGATTTCAGATAAATCTTTAGTCACATCAAAGCCAAATTCACCTCATTGTAACTTCTAGTCGTATAGAACAAGTTTAATCTTTCATTCATATGACAGCCCTTTAAATACTTGGAAATAGCCATCACATCGCCTCAGTTAATCTTTGATATTATTAGAAGTAGGAAAAATGCCAACAGAGTGGTCATCTCCAGTCATCCACCTCTATGTCTTCACTGCACCAAGATGGCTCCAGAGGAGAGAGTGAGGCTGGTTATTTTGCACAGCCCTTCCTCCCTTAAATCCAATTCCTTGCCAGTGATGTCATCATATTCCTGACATCATGGTCCTCTTTGAGAATGAAGGACAAACAACAACAGCAACAAGTCAACAATCCTAGAAAATAAAGATGATAGCCCTAGGGTTAAACAATAACGTTAAGTGACTTGCTCAAGGTGACATGGTTGTAAATTTGAGAGGCAGAATTTGAACTCATATCCTCTGTCTCTAGAAGCTATTGTTCTTTCCATTATGCCACAAGTGTATAGTGGATAACAACTATTTTTATTTTATTTTATTTTTGTTACATGTTGTGAAGAATATAAAGATGCTTAAGAGAGGATATCCTGGGGCAAATTAAGAGATGCAGTGGACAGAGCACTGGTGCTGGAATCAAGAAGACCTGAGTTCAAATTGTTCATAGACACTACCTTTGTAACCCTGATCAAGTCACTTAACTCCACTTGCCAGGGTGGGGGTGGGAAGAGGATATCTGTCCTCTAGATATTTACATTCCAGTAAAGGAGTTAAATATACATAAACTATGTACAATACAAGGCTCTCTACATGATACATACCACATTAGTCATAGGTGGCACAATGGTTGGACTACTGCGCTAGAGTCAGGGAGACCTGAGTTCAGATTTGCCCTCAGACACTCCTGTGTGACCCTTGGAAAGTCACTTAAACTTCTGCTTGCCTCAGTTTCTTCATCTCTAAAACAAAGATACTTATGGATTGTTGTGAGGGTTAAATGAAATGATGATTGTAATAAGCTTAGCATAGTTCCTGGCACATAGTAAGGGCAGTAAATGCTACATATATCTTGGCTATCATCATTGTTGGTACTAATAATAATAATTAAAAGAATTCAGAGAGGGAGGCTAGGTGGCACAGTGAATAGAGCATTGGCCCTGGAGTCAGGAGGATCTGAGTTCAAATGTGGCCTGAGACACTTAACACTTACTAGCTGTATGACCTTGGGCAAGTCATTTAGCCCCAATTGCCCTGCCTTTCCCCCTCCAAAAAGCAAAAAAATAAAAAGAATTCATAGGAAGAGTTAACTGTGGACTGGGACTGTCAGTTCTATGAGTAGGAGAAAATTCCCTAGCAAAAAAAAAAAAGAGAGAGAGAGAGAGAGAGAAAGATTACCAAAGATAAAATGGGTAATTAAAACTTTTTATTTTAATAAAATTATTAAGACTTTGCACAAAAACATCTAATAAATTTAAGATTGAAAGGTAGACAATTGGGGAAAAAAATCTTTGCAGCAATTCCCTTCAATAAAAGTCTGATTTCAAGTGAATCTCACTGTCATAGGAGGGAATAATATATGCACTCAATTGGGTATTTTACCTTACAAGAAAGTAAGGGAGAAGGGGATAAAAGGCGAAGGGATGATAGAAGGGAGGACAGATTGAGGGAGGGAGTAGTCAGAAGGAAACACTTTTGAAAAGGGACAAGGTCAAAGTAGAAAATATAATAAACAGGGGCATGTAGGTGGCACAGTGAATAGAGCACCAGCCCTGAAGTCAGGAAGACCTGAGTTCAAATCCAGCTTCAGACACTTAACACTTACTAGTCGTGTGACCTTGGGTAAGTCACTTAATCTCAATTACCCTTCCAAAAAAAAGCAAAAAAAAAAAAAAAAGAAAGAAAGAAAATCGAATAAATGGTGTTGGGGTGGGATAGGATGAAGGGAAATGTAGTAAGTCTTTCATAACATGACTGTTAGGGAAGTTTTGTGCATTATTACACATATGTAACCTGTATGGAATTGTTTACCTTCTCAATTGAGGGTGAGTGGGGAGGGAGGAAGTGAGAGAAAGTGGAACTCAAAGTTTTAGAAACAAACATTTAAAATTGTTTTTATATGCAATTGGGAAATAAAATATACAGGCAATGGGGTATAGAAATCTATTTTTCCTACAGGAAAATAGAAGGGAAAGGGATAAGAGAAAGGGGGAGTAACAGGAGGGAGAGAAGTTTGGGGAAAGGGGTAATCAGAATACATGCTGTCTGGGGGTGGGGGAGGAGAGAGATGGGGAGAAAATTTGGAACTCAAATTTTGAAATGAATGTTGAAAATTAAAAATAAATTAATTTATAAAAATTTAAAAATAAAAATCTGATTTCCAAGATATATCAGGAAATGATTGAAATTTAACAGAATAATTTATTCTCCAATTGATAAATGTTCTAAGGATATGAAAAGGCAAAACTCTTAGGAAAAAATTCAGGCTGTCAGTAATCATAAAAAAAAGCATTAATCTGGGTCTTGAACATTTTAATTTCACTAAATGGGAATAGAAAGAAAATATTTTAGAGAGACAATATAGTATGAGAAAAGGGAGGTAAGAAAATATATATGTCTTTAAAGGATTAATGCAGGAAATTAGTTAATAACTGTTAGTTAAATGAAATTGCATTGAATTTGCTTGGTGGTCCAAGCCAAGGCACCCACAGATAAATTTCAGGTTGTCCCTAAATTTGGATTCAGGACAGAAATCATGTGGGGGGGAGGGGGAGGGAGGTGTAAATGTATGCACACTTGCAACTTAGCATTTCCTCCAATTATAACTGTAGGTAAAAACATTATTTTGAAGAGTCCCTAGATTTCTTTCTAGTGTCAAAGAGATCAATGACAAAAAAATGTAGCAAACTTCATCTAGGAAATGAAATAATAGCAGATAAAGATAAGGCCAGAAAGGTAAGTTATGACCAGATTAAACACGGACTTCAGTGCCAGGCAAAGGAGTTTTGACTTCATCTGGTAAATTATGGGTAGGTAAACCTTGAAGGATTTTGAACAGAGAGAATTGGGTAGAGAGGTGATTATTATTATTGTTATGAAAGTGATGGTATAAGATTACTGGGGAAGTAGTGATCAGAAGAGAAGGAAGACAGTGACAGCAGTTAGGAATCATAGCATTATAGATTTAGTGAAGGAAGAAGTTTTAGAGGTCATCTAGTTGGATCTATTGTAATTACAGAGTCTGTCTAGTTGGATCTATTGTAATTACAGAGTTTAGAAGTAGCAAAGGTCCTGCCCAAGCAGCTCTCCTATAGTGAGTGATCCCTATGCTTGAAATCAGAGTGTCTTCAGCCAAGTTACTTGTCCATTTAGACTCATTTTCCTTATCTATAAGGTGAGGGGATTAAAGTAACTTGATCCCCACTGTGTCTTCTAGGTTTCACATTTTATCAGGATACTGATTTGAGAAATTGAAGAGAAAGTTGGTTATTTCACTTTCTCAAATTTTTCTTATTGGAGCTCAGCAAAGAAATATTATTAAAGCAAAAAATCCATGTTTGCTCTTTGAGAGCCGAGTTCTGCCACCTTTGAAAAAGTAAAATAAGTTTCATAAATTTCATATGAACTCATTAACTTCATCAGTGAAGGTGTGGAAGGCTACACTCTTACTTTTCCTGGCCAAGTGGGCTGCATATAATAAAATACCTATCACTTTGGGGACTTGAAATTAGCAAGCCATCTGCCAGAAAAAGATTAAAGAGGACAGCATTACTCATGAGGGAAGATTTGGGTCTGACTCACAGGGCTAAACAGTACTGAAAATGATCCATTTTTTTCTTTTTCTTGTTTTCTTTTACAAAGTCAAAGTTTTCATTCTTATTAAAATGTTACACACCTAAAGGTCAAACCTTTTAAATAGATTTCTGTGTTGTGGCATCAAAAAAATATGCTGGTAAGAGTACTAAAGGGATTATTAATGAGATGTAGTCCCATTTTCTCGGATCTATCCTACTTTCTAGCACTTGGAGACTTTACGTATGACACATTTGTGAGTATCCCTTCCTCAGAGATAGGACTTCTACCTTCTCACAGTTGCCTCCTGGTGTAATCATGTGAAGGGAATGTCCTGTGCAGGTACATGTGTCAAATTCTGCCTTGGTGACAATCTAGAAAGACATGCTGAACCCTTGGAAAAGATAAGCTTAAGTTGCATAGTTGTCAACTCTCTCCACTTTCCTTTCTTATATACAGCACCATAATGTAGGACATCTAATAATAAGCATCTTCTCCTTGCAAATGACAGATGGACTTTTTTCCCCAAACACTTTCTGACTGTCCAAGTTATTATGTAATTTTCAGCTTTTTTAAATAGATGGGATTTTGTAGTTTTCATCCTTTTTGATCCTGCAAAAGCCAGTTAGTTCCCCCTCATGCCCCCCCCCCAATTCTAAGGCTTATCTCATTGTTTTCTCAAACAGAAGGATAGATCTCTAAAAGAAAGTCACAAAGTGAACTAAATAAAATTCATAGCACAAGGACAAAAATGTCTTACACAACAATAAGATTCCAGATTTAGAACAGGACAGGACCTTGGGGATCATATACACTATAGCTCTTATTTTGTAGATTAAAAAAAAAAAGGTCACTTAGAGGTGAAATGACTTGTTCTAAGCTACTAAGTGATCAAGACAGGACTCAAATGCAGGTCCTTTTGACTCCAAATCCAGACTTCTTTCGGCTCTAAAAATACTTCCCAATTGTAGAAGACTTTATGTGTTCATTGCTCATGGTTTAATGTAGTGCTGGAATGGCCCTCAAAGCTCATGTAGTTGAACTCTCTCATTTTAGAGAAGAAAAAGGTGAAGCCTAATGAGGCTAAGTTACTGGCCCAAGGTAATTGCGGTGGTAAACATCAGAGGTGTAATTTGAACCAGGGTCATTACTCCAGAGCCTGTGTTCTTAAGTCTACTAAGATCTCATTTGATCCATAGGAGTCATATGGAACAGATATCATAATTCCCAATTTACAAATGATGAAATTGAGGCCCAGAGACATAAAGGGACTTTTCTAGCTCTTTGGTTAGGATTATAAGAGATGATATGGGGAAGGTAGAACTACGTGATTGTTATTATATTTTTCTCTTTTCTTTTCCAAGGAGAATGGCTCTATGGACTAGAAAGGAGAAAAACAAAAATATTTAATAAACAGTTTGAATCCAGGATAAGAATTAAAATATTAAAAGAGCTGTTGTAGAGTTTGTGTCATGAGGGTACAAAAAAAATATACCTTAGGGTACTCAAAACCTTGCAGATACAATGATCTTTGCTGTCCTCATTTTCAGTTAGGGGAGGATAGTGGCTTCCTTACAAGTCAGTGAATAGGAGTTTGATTCCTTAAAAAATTACCAGAGTATTAAAGGAGTGATTTTACATACATATTGTCTACTTTCCCTGTTCTAATGATAAGCCAATTCAAGCAGTATCAATATTATAATAATGAAGCAATAGCAAATTAAAAAAAAAACACAGCTCTTGGTCCAAGAGATGGCATGCCAGTTGAGTTATTTCTAAATGGTTTTAATGGCTGCTATAACATACTGGCAAGGACTAAGTCTAAACGTGGTTAGTATTAGGACACAGAATGGCCCCGTATAGAAGAAAGGAGGAAATGTTTTTCAAGGTAAATCATACAATTTATCATTTTCATATCACCTGTTCCAGTTTTGTTATTCTTTGGAATTCCTCTGATATTTCAGGTCTTTTTGTTTGTTTGTTTTTGTATCCCCAGAATTTAGCACAGTGCCTGACATATAGTTAGTGTTTAATAATTGTTTATTGAATTGAATTGTATACATGCAGCTGGGAAGCTGGAAGCTGTTATTACCCAGTGAAGCAAGTTTGATGAGTTACCCCATAGTGAAATAATATTCTGCTACTATCTCTCTAAAGAGTTATCCAGGAAAAGAACAATGAAAAGAATTAGAGCAAGGATTGTCTTTTAATGAAGTCCTATATTTGGGAAAAATGAGGGAGTTCTTGATTTGTTCTGTACTAAAAGAATAGACCCAGAGCTGCTAGCAAAACTTATGTAGGCCAGAAAAGTAAGTAAAAAAAAAATCCAGTTTTCCTCTGCTGGAGAGGCAGCATGGTATAGAGAGTTGCACTCAAACCTAGGAAGATCTGAGACATCTTGCCCCTGACACATGCTGGCTATCTACCCCTGACCTTTTGTTACTTAATTTATCAGTCCTCTAGGTCAGAGATTACAGCCACAGAGTATAGCTAAATGAGATCAAAATAAAATTGGGAAATATTTACCAAACTAAATAAATAAAAATACAATAAGACACAGATAACTTTACAGTTTAAAATTAAGACAATATGTGGCTTAAAGGGATCCTTTTGGTGGATTAGGGAACCACATTTCTGTGTGAGTTTGGGAACTCTCTAAAATTATAAGTTACATAGAGAATACTGAAATTATCTTATCTTTATTTTCCCCAAAGGAGTGTACTTTGAACTTTGTCATGCCCAGGGACTGTGGAACCTGAACACTTTCAGCTTCCTTTCAAATATCGGCTTCCCCATTAGAGTGTAAAACTAGAGAGTTAAGACTATTTTCGTTTTTGCTTTTGTTTGCTTGTTCATTTGTTTGTTTGTTTTTCATTATGCTTGTTTTGGTATTCTCTCCACTTAGCTCAGTCTGCCACATAGTAATTTCTGCATATATGTTTGTTCACTGAACTGGTTTGGTAGGAGTTTCCTCTCTCAGAAGGTCCATATATTGATGAAATCACAGGTCCAATCTCTCTATCTATTCCCTTACTTCTAACTTGGATGTATAATGAAATGAAAGTCAAAAAATAGCATGCAAATCATTGGCCACTCTTATTTTTAAATCCTAAACCATTTTTTTCCCTAAGAGTTTCTACTATCTTCTCCTATGATCAACTCAAGGCACTGAGTATCAATAAATATGTTGAATAATTTTAGAAGACCATGTCAAGGACTTTGTAGAATTTCTTTTCTTCATCTTCTTAAATTGATATTCACACTAAAGTCACAAATATCAAAATGACAGTCTTTTTTTTATTTTTTTATGATTCTGAGTATGAAGAGAATAATATCATATGACCAAGTATATCCCATGAAATTGACCTCAATGATACAAGGCTCTGGCATTTCCCTGATTTACTGCTATGGCACTTACTTCAGTACTTTATAGGCATGTGGCTTTGTCTGTTGTGGATATTCCCCGTAACAACAGAGATCACAAGCCCTCCACACTTATAAAGACACTTTCATGAGTTGTTTTTGCAAAAAAAAAATTAAAATATATAAATATATGTGTATATTATACATATATATACATATATGTATGTATACACATGTGTGTGGGTATATACACATACACACATACATGTATATATAATTTACTCACCACTCCAAGTGGTGTAAAATACTTCAAACATAATTAGACTGATTATTGAAAAATGAAAAAAAAATGTTTAGCCTAGTGCCTGGCACAGAGTAAGCATTATATAAATATTAGCTGCTATTATTAATTATTACTAATTAGCATCCTATTTCCCCATACTCCTTTGGGGGATACTCATAGATTTCCATAATCTTTCCTCAAAACCTTTTTCGACCTTATCCCTCACTTCCCCTTCTCTCAGATCCAAGTCATTTTATTTGTTTTTCTCCAAAATAATATTGAATGTTTTCCTTCTTCAATGACTTTGTTCATTCCATTTCTTTTCCTATGTTTTCTTCTCTGCCTCCAACTATTGAAATATTTTCCGTTTTCCAAGACCCACTTCAAATTCTACTTGTTTCATGAATTTGTTGGAGTGCTTGGGTGCCTGTGCTTGAACCCCAGTTTGTAAAATCACATCAGTTTGCAAAATCACATTTCTCCCTAGCCTCAAATCTCCCCAGCCTCAGAGCATTTTCTCTGCCCCTTCCCCCTGCTAGTACTCTGCCTAACAATCTTCATGAAATGTTTATCTCCCCTTAGTATAATAACCAGCTGCACCTATGAATCCTTCACTCGGCTATCTATGAGTAACTCCTTAGCCCATTATTCACATCCTGGATCCCTCGTTAGCTTGGGACATATGTACACTCCCAACATCCATCTTGTCAAACAGTACATTGATGGGTAGCAGACTGGGCATTTCTCAGTCAGTCCTGACCACTAGTTGATTTAGTGACCCAAAACCACATCTCCAGGTAGCCCCACTTTGGGCTATTTCACAGTGAATTATGGGCAACACAGCTGTGCAGTGGATATTAAAAGTGCATTTTCATTTAAGAACTGACCACTCCTTAACTCCCCCTAATCCCACCCTTACTCACCTAGTTAGCATAATTGAACAGGTTATACTATGGATTATTCTATAAAAACTTTAATTCTACCCCTTTAAGGTTGCAGGTTCCCTAAGAACTTATGCCTGCTGTAAAGTGTAACAATAAACTTTTACCAACTTGACTCAGAATGCTTGAGCCTGTGAATTCACTCCAGACTGCCCACCTAGGGACTCTGGTCATTGGGGTCCCTCAAACACCTATCCTCCCTCTTCAAGCTCACCCATATACTAATCCCCTCTTCCAAATCACAAGTGTTCATTGCTTCCTTTATGACCTTCTAGAACTTAACTTCTTTCTTTTGTACTATTGTTAGTCTTAGTAGGGTAGGGACATCCTCTCATTTATATTTATTTTCCTCACAATATTTCATACACAAACACCAATCATATTTTGAATGAATGAATGCTATTGAGAGCAGTTTGTATGAAAAAGGTTTGAGGATTTCAGTGGACTGAAAGTTCAAGAAGAGTTAGCTGGGCAAAATGGCAGCCGAAGCATGAAAGTCTCACTATCACCACTTGCTAGCTCTTCTTTTCTGTTGTTTCCATCTCCCCCTACTTGAATATAAGTTAGATGGTGGCAGGGGCTATATTTCTTGCTATTATTTGCATCCCTGAAACTTCATTAGGGGAAAAAAGGAAAGAAGCATTTATTAAGCCCTTAATATGTACCAGGAACTGTGTTAAGTAAACACCTTACAAATATGATCTCATTTGATTTTTACCCTATGCAATAGGGCATATTATTTATTATTCCCATTTTACAGGTGAGAAAATAAAACACTGGTTTAGGACTCAGGAGAATCTGAGTTCAATTCTGGTCTCAGACACCACTGACAAGCTGTGTGACCCTGGTCAAGTCATTTAACACTGATTGCCTCAAAAAAAAATAGAGAAAGGTTAAATGACTTGCCCCAGGTCACATATCTAGTAATTGTCTGGAAGAAGGGTTAAATTTGAACTTTCAGCTTCCTGACTCCAGACCCAGGGTTCTGTGCTAACTAGCAGCCTAATCAAGTAATTAATTGATCATTGAGTAAGAACTACTGTGTTATAACATTCTGGGTGCTACATCTTAAGACAGACCTTGACATCTGTGAGATTCTGTGAATAATACTTCCCTTTTACTAAATGTTGATCTTATCTAGGAATTGAAGCTTACTTTTAAAAATTGAACACAGTTTCAAAGTATTGCTTCGAGATCAGTTTTCTCAAGTCTTAAATGTTCCCTCACAAAAACAAAATGAGTTGTGAGAGCAAAACAATTATCTGGTGATTTCAGTCCAAGTCCCTGAATTATCTTTCTCCCTTTGACAGATGTATACCAAAGTTAGATAGGGAATTGAGGCAATTATTAAGATAATAAAAGCAAAAATGTTACTTTTGTCTCAATTACCAACCTATTTTCAGTAAAAGGTCTTTTTTCCCACTTCTCTTTCTATAATTAGGCAGATAACTGCCCCTACTCATCATTTGACTTCACTAATGAAATTGGGCTTCAAGCTACTGAGTTATTGGGATAATTGTCTCAATTATTCAGGTAATTGCCTTGAATTCTGATTCTTTTTGGTATTAGAAATTTGAGGGTTTTTTCCTTTCTTTGGTTCTTAAAAAAAGCATGGAAAATGGCAATGTAAATGTATTGATCTGAGGCCTGTATTATAAGGTGGAATTCTAACTAGTAGTGAATTGTGACATTATGGAAATATTGTGTATGATTACAACATTGTTCTTATATCCTGTCTCTAAAGGGAATATAAAACTTGAAGTAAATCTTTATCAGAAAAGTTATTTGAAAAGTGATTATTGTTACCTCCTATTTTCAGTTTAAATTTAAAATGTTCATCACTGATTATAATTTTAAATGAAAGAAATAACATTTCCAAGCTTGAAGTGGCCTGTTTCATTTTAATTTAAATATACAAACAATGTTCACAAAGAAAGATTTGGTGAGGAGGAAAATGTGGGAAAGTGCCCTAAATACATTTTAATGTAGATAATTATGCATGAATAGTAAAGCACAATTTGAATGTTACACTTTGTGATACTGAATATACTCATATTTCATATTCCATTTTTACTGAAAAATAAAATAGTTATTATAACATTAGTTCTAACTTATGAAAATTAGTATACAGTACAACAAGCAGAAGACTTCATTCTAGCATCTAATTAGCAGGACAGTAATGATTATTGATAGGAAGGAGGGTGAGAATTTTAATTCTTAACCTTTTTAAATGTTACTTGTCCCAATTAAAATGAACTAAAATTAAAGGGTTTGCATAAAGGAAGAAAACTAATTTTTCATATTCTCATCCTGAATATATGTATATATGTAGACATATCGATATATGTAGATACATCTATATCTATATATGTAGATATATCTATATATGTAGGCATATCTATATATGAATATATGTAGACATGTGTGTATATGTAGACATATGTATATACAGATATATCTATATATGTATGTAAACATATCTATATATGTATATGTAGACATATCTATATATTTATGTGTGTAGACATATCTATATATGTATATGCACATATGTAGACATATCTGTATATGTATATATGTAGATATATTTATATATATGCATATAAGTGGATCAAATTCTGTCATTTAATATCCTATGCAGTTCTTTTATCTTGCTTATAGTTTCTTTACCTTAAATAGGTGTAGCAGCAAGCACCCCAAGTGTCCTCAGGGTTTGCCGCCACCACAGGTTCTTGGACCTGCTTTGTTAAAGGAAAGCAACTCAAAATGGGTTAACAAGCTTACTTTAATCAGTCAGACATATATCGTTTACCTTGTTCAGGGGGAAAAGGTCAGCACCCCGAACTTCAAAGTATACAGGCAGAATTATCAAGACAGAAACAGATCAAGTAGACAGATTTCCAAACTGTCCAACCATTACATCCATACCAAATCAACATCTGGGTTTTTCAAAGCCGGGGGGGCTCTGGACAATGGCTTCCCAGAATCCATATCAAATCACAGAACACTTCTCAAAGTGAGCCCCCAAAACAAAGCTACACATCAGGGCTTATATAGCCTTCTCCTGGCTCAGAGAATGTAACAACCTTATTGACTCACTGGCCAATCAAGAAGTATCTACTGAAAAACAAGCCTCCCACCCCAGGCTCCAGGTGCACTTTAGCCTAGGGGCAGGGAAGATCTTCCAAATCTGCATTCCCATTACAGTAGGATAATTATATTAAGCATCCTATCTCATACCCCACAGTGACTATTACTATTATTTTCCTTTTTCCTCAAAATCTTATCCATAAGCTACACTTATACCAGATTTGTTGCAATTCAATAAATGTTCTTAATCACCTACTATATTCAGGAGATGCAAAATCCAAATATAACCCAGCATTGCACTTGAGGGGAAAAAGAATTTCTCCATTTTTTTTCTTGTATAATCTTCTTCTCTCCAAAAGAGACAGTCTAGTTCTACTTTCTAGCCATGTCCCCTCAACCTACTTGGTATCTCTTCCTTTCTTCTTGCCCCTTTTCTGGAACCCTACATACCTCTAATCTTTGGTTTGGAGCTAGGAATTCATGGTTTCTTAGCTCACTAGTGTTTCCTTGTCTGTCCTGCTAGAGCAGGACAATAGCCCTCTTTATATAAGATGCAAGCTGTTCTGATTTCAGAACTCCTATAAACCACCTTATCTAAACAAACTACTTTTTTTACCCCATAGCTGCCTAAACTTCCCAGAAGCATGAACTCACAAGCCCCAAAGAGAGTTTATGTAACCACATGCTAAGTTTGGGGGAAGAGCCTCTGCTCTACCCTCTAGACTAGAACATTTGGTGTCAAACAAATAGAAATGATACCAACTAAACTCTATGTAAAGATCCCTTAGGTAGCATATAGACATAGAAAACCACAAATTAACAAATCTATATTCTATTGTGGTTTTAATTTATTTTGTTCAATATTTCCCAATTACATTTTAAGCTGGTTCTGGCTTCATCTTGGAGTGCTGTCATACCTCTGGACTAGAACATCTTTGAGTCCCTATTTCTGCTGTGATCTACAGATCATTACTACCAAGGATCTCTGGAAATGTCTTTGATTTGATCTTTCCCAGCCCCAGCTGAGACTCATTTGAAGGATACCAGGGCTAGTTCCAGTATTAGTGAGTTCAGTTGACTGCCTTACTTTGTGTGTGCATGCATGCATGTGTGTGTGTGTGCCTCTGTGTGTGTGTGTCTGTATGTTTGTGTATGTGAAACTGAAGAGGTTTGGATAGAGTGCTGGCCTCAAAATCAAGAAGACTTGGTTCAAGCCTGTTTCTGATTATATGACCCAGGCAATTTTTAAAAATAATATATTTATTAATTAATTAACATCTAGTGTCCCAGGCAATTCTTATTTTAATAATATATTTTTTTTCCTAATTACATGTCAAGACAATTTTTAGAGCATTTATTTTTGCAAGATTTTGAGTTCCAGTTTTTTCCCCTCTTCCTAAAACAGTAGGCAGTTTGATATAGGCTATACATGTGCTATCATGTAGAACATTTTTTCATATTAGTCACAGTTGTGAAAGAAGAAAGAGGTCTAAAGGGAAAAAAAAACAAGAAAAAGAGTCAAGTAAGGGGGGTCAGAGTGGGATGTACACTTCAATCTCCATTCAGAGACCATCAGTTCTTTATCTGGAAGTGGATAGAATTTTTCTTTGTGAGTTCTTTGTACTTGTCTTGGATTACTTGTACTTGTTGCTGAGAAGAACTGAGTCATTCATAGTTGATCATCATGCAATGTTGCTGATACTGTATACAGTGGTTTCTTGGTTCTGCTCATTTCACTTTGCATCAGTTCGTACAAGTATTTCCATGTTTTGCTTTGTTTTCCTTTTTTTCTGAAATGTATCTGTTCATCATTTCTTAATGGACAATAGTTATTCCATTATACTCATACAGCTTATTAAGCCACCCAATTGATAGATATCCCCTCAATTTCCAATATTTTCCCATGATAAATAGGACTGCTATAAATATTTTTGCACGTGTAGGTCCTTTTCCCCTTTTTTATGACCTCTTTGGGATACAGATCTAGTACTGGTATTCCTGGACCAAAGGGTATACACAGTGTGGTTGTCCATTGGGCATAGCTCCAAATTGCTCTCCAGAATGTTTGGATCATTTCACAACTACACCAATATTGTATTAGTGTCACAGTTTCCCCACATTGTCTCCAACATTTATCATTTTTCTTTTTTTTTTTTTAGTATTAGTCAATCATATAGGTGAGTTGGTACCTTAAATTGCTTAAATTAGCATTTCTTTAATCAATAGTGATTTAGAGCATTTTTCATATGTCTATAGATAGCTTTGATTTTTTTCATCTGAAAATTGCCTGTTAATATCTTTTAACTATATATCAACTGGGAGAATGGCTTGTATTATCATAAATTCATTTCTCTATATATTTGAGAATGAGGCCTTTATCAGAGACACGCTGTCTGCTTTCCTTCTAATTTTGGTTGCATTGTTGTTTGTGTGTGTGTGTGTGTGTGTGTGTGTGTGTGAGAGAGAGAGAGAAAGAGAGAGAGAGAGAGAGAGAGAGAGAGAGAGAGAGAGAGAGAGAGAATGTGTGTGTGCAAAAAACTTTTTCAGCAAATATAACCAAAATTATCAATTTTGCATTTTATAATGCTCTCTTTATCTTGTATGGTTATGAACTTGTAACTTATTTAACTTCCACTTTAAAAATCTGGATTCTATACTACTTGGCTCATATATGTTTAATATTGATATTACTTTATTGTGAATGGTACCTTTCAACGAGATGAAGTTTCCTTCCTCATCTCTTAATCAGGCTTGCTTTTCTTTGTCTGAGATCAGGATTTCTACCCCGGTTTTTTCTACTTCAGCTCAAGCATAATAGATCCTGCTCCAACCTCTTACCTTTGCTCTGTGTGTGTCTCTACTTCAAGTATGTTGCTTGTAAACAATATATTGTAGGAGTCTTGTTTTTTAATCCACTCTGCTATTCATATTTGTAGTTATGATTACTGTGTATTTCCTTTCATCCTATTTTTCTTACTCTTTGTCCTCTCTCCTTTCAACCTTCCCACCCTCACCAGTGTTTTTCTTCTGCCTACCACCTTCCCATTTGCTTAATCTCCTCCCTGCCTACTTCCCTGTCTGGTTAAATAGATTTGCATATTCAACTCAATGTACTTATTACTCACTATTCAGGACAATACTGATGAGAGTAAGGTTCAAGCATTGCCTACCTACCATTTTCCCCTCTACTGTAATTGGAAGTTTTTGCACCTCTTCACCTGACATAATTGCCCCACTCTACCTCTATCCTCCTTTTGAACCCAGTGTAGCCCTCCTTCTCATCCCTTAATTTTTTTTTTGTCATTCCCTCAAATTCACCTTATACACATACCCTCTGTCTAGGTATATTCCTTCTCTTTGTACCAGTACAATTTTTAAGAATTACAAGTATCATCTTCCCCTGTAGAGATGTGGGGATGTAAATAGTTCAGTTCCATTGAATCCCTTATGTTGTCTTTTTTTTCCCTTTTTAGGATTCTCTTGGGTCTTTATATTGGAGATCACCTTTTTTGTTTGATTTTGATCTTCTTCTTAGGAAAGCTTGAAATCTTTCTGTTTCATAGAAGACCATATTTCCCCCTTGAAGTATTATGATTAATGTTGTCAGTTAAGTGACTCTTGGCTAGCAAAGAGGGTCAGAGACACACCTTCTCTTGTCTCTGCAGAAGGCATGTCTATTATCTAAGGAATCATAACCAGAAGTGTATACTAGAAGGGGGCTTAGGAAACACAATCTCTCTCCTCATCCTTAGTCTTCTAGAAGAATTATGGCCTGAAGGTGGTCAATCCCTGTTCATAACTGGACTGAGAATGCCTAGAGATACCACTTCCTACCTCATCACTTTGTTTCTAGATACCCAAAGGGCACAGCATGATTAGACTTACTCCAGCCTTTAAGAATAGAGCAACCTCATCATCATTTCCTCTTCCAGATGCCTGATAGGCAATTAAGAAGTATGCCCAAATCCAGAGGATCCACCTTGAAATTTCTAATCACTTTCCTTCTTCTGTAAACCTTACTGTCACTCTGCTTTGACTCCTCCCTCAGTAATGAACATACTCCTAATTCTTCTTATTCTGAATCTGTAACTGAAAAACTCCCCTTCCCCACTTGTCAGCTTCCCCGTTCCCATCACAATGTCCCAGATCTACTTAAGCCTTCTACTGTGCCCTTTGGGAAGATCTGCTTCATCAGTAAGACACTTTCTCCCATCTTATATCGAGTCCTCTATTTCCCTTTCCATCTTCTGGCCCTCATTAAGACCTGGTTCTGCCTAATAACATTGCATCCATGGCCACTCTTTCCAGTACTGGCTGCACATTTACTTTTTTCCCCCAACTCAACAGTCATGATGGAGGAGTCAGAATACAATTTGTTCTTCATTACTACTTCCATATTTTCTCTTAACTGTAATGATTCAGCAGCCTTCCTTTCTTTGAGGTTTATGCAATACAAATTTAACAGCCAATACAGATACTGGTAGCTGTTTTTATCAACTATCAATGTATTCTCTCTCCTTTCTCACTTAGTTCAGTGATTGATTAATAAACTTCCTCTCCATCCTAAATCCAGGAACTTTAATATTCATGTTGATGTCCCTTCAAATATCCCAACTTTCCAGTCCCCCAGGCTCCTGGATAATATCTCCCTTCTTGGTTTATGTGACTTGACTTTCCCTTAGTTTACCACTTATCTGCCTGTTGACTAATTCCTTAGTCACTTTTGCTAGTGTCTCCCAAGTATGCTATCATATTCTCTTTTTTCTCTATATTTCCTCATTAGGTGATCTCAGTAGCTCTCCTAGTTACATTTATCATGTCAATGCAGGTGAATGCTGTTGAGTCATTTTAGTAGTGTACCACTCTTTGTGACCACATTTGGGCTTTTCTTGGCAAAGATACTGTACTGGTTTACCATGTCCTTCTCTAGTTCATTTAACAAATGAGGAAACTGAGGCAAACAGGGTTTAAGGCTACATAGATTTCTGAAGGCAGATTTGAACTTGGGAAGAAGAGTATTTCTGACCCCATGCCCTGGGAATCTATCCACTGCACCACTTAGCTGCCCCATGAAGATCAATACCAAATCAATTTATACACACTTAGTCTCTACCCTGAGTATCAGCACAATATCACCAACTACATACTGAACATTTTAAACTGGATGTCCCATAAGCATCTCAAATTCAACATGTCTAAACAGAACTCATTATCTTTTCCTACAAATCCATTCCTCTTCCAGTTTTCCCTGTTATTCTTAAGGGTCCTCTATTTTGCTAGATAGCAACATCTGTAAACATAGGGCCATTCCTCAACTCTTACCACTTGTTTTCCTATCCTTTTTTTTGAGGGCAATTGGGGTTAAGTGACTTGCCCAAGGTCACAAGGCTAGTTTTTGTGTTGAGTGTCTGAGGCTGAATTTGAACTCAGGTTCTCCTGACTCCAGGGCTGGTGCTCTATTCACTGTGCCACCTAGCTGCCCAACTCTTACCACTTGTTAATACCACATATACAATGTTTCCAAATCTTGTGATTTCTCTCACTCTACATCTCTCAAATATATTTCCTTCTCTTCTTTCCCAGAAAATCTCCGTCCTTTTCCAGGTTTTCATTGCTTCTCCCCTGGAGTATTTAGCAATGCAAGTCATCCAATTGGTCCCTGTCTCAAGGCTCTCCCTACTGCAATCTATCTTTCACAATTTGCCAAAGAGATTCCCCTAAAGCCATTATTCTCAAAGTATGGTCTACAGATAACTGGGAGTCCTCAAATCCTTTCAAATGGTTCATGAGGCCAAAACTATTTTTATAATAATACTAAGGTTTTTCCCCCTTTTTCTACTCTCATTCTCTCATGAATGTCCAATGCAGTTTTCCAGAGGCTACATGGCCTATAAATTAAAGATTTAGTTACAAACACGAAGAATGGGCTAATATCTTATCTGCAGAATTGAGCTTTTGATGCATAAATGAACTGATCTATTGATGTGGATGAACAAGCTCTCTTGCTGATATTCATTCTGTGTAAGCAGATCAGAGAAGATCTTTTTTTATGTTCATGCTTGGCAACAAACACAAGTTGCACTGAAATATTCAGTGTTGAATAACTTTTTTGAATCTCAGAGTTTATTCTGGAACAACTGTGTTGACATTTGCAATGATGATGCAGAAGCAATATTGGGTAAAACTGCTGGTGCTTTAGCATAAATTAAGTCAGTGGAACCAAACAGTATAAGTAGGTATTGTATTCTAACTCTCATGAACTCACAACAAGAAAAACGTGGCCTTTACACTTAAGAATGTCATCAATGAAGCAATAAAATGATCATTTTAAGTCTTAAACCTCAAGTACATTTCAAAAAGAGAAGTACACATAGAATGTTTCTACTTTTGCTTCTGTTATGATGGTTGACTTAAGGGAAAACTTGCATAATTGAGTTGTGATCTGAAATGGCTTTTTTATGAAAAATCATTTTTCCTTGAAAGAGTAGCTGAAAGGAAAATTATAATTATTCATATTTGGCTGTTTGGCAGACATTTTCTAAAAAAAAATGAATGAAGTGAGACTGGCACTTCAAAAAAAGCAACTATTTGTTGCCAATGGTAAAATTCAAGTTTTCAAGCAAAAATGAGAAATTTGCAAAACTGTATACATTATTGTGATCTGGAGAGCTTCCCAATACTTAAAAACTTTTCTCATGAGATTGATAGCAATATTAGTGAATGTAGGTTGTTCTGTTTTTGTTGTTGCCACATGAAGAGACTTGTCAACATTTAAAAGAGCTGTATAACTCAGTGGACCCATATTTTTCTTTTTCCAAATGACGGATGTGTGACATTGCAAAATCACTCATGGATAAAAGAACCATTCAAAGTGCAGAAGAAATCAATATATTCTAATGTGATAGAGTATGAAAAGTTCATTTATATGGTTCCATTTTCCTAACTGCAGTTAATCTTTAAGAAACATGCTAAGGTTTGGTATAGTATTCAAGAAAAATATCCATAATTATTTGAAAATACTATTAAAATAAAGCTCTCTTTTTTCAGCTGCATATATGTGGGTGGCTGGATTTTCTTCGCATACTTCAATAAAAAAATGTATTGCAACATTCAGTGAACAGGCAGATATAAGAATATAGTATTATTTTGTAAACTGAACATTAAAGAGATTTGCAAATGTAAATTATTGTTATTCTCATTGAATTTACTTTTCTTTGGAAATTATAATTATTTTCATAATGTTTTCATAACATGTAATGGATTTATTAAAATTCTTTAAAATTGAGTTTTAATTTTAATATGGTAAGTATCAGTAGCTATAACACATATAAACAAAAGCTCTTTGGAGTCCATAAGTTTTAAGAGTTCAAAGGCTACCAAAGACCAAAAAGTTTTGGAACCACTGCCCTAAAGCATAGGTCTGACTAGGTAACCTCAATATGTATTAAACTCCAATGATTCCTAATTACACCTCCTATACCTTCTTGCTTATTTATTTAAACTTCTTCCTATTAAAGCCCTTCTAATTTCCAGTTGTAGGACCTTTTCAGCAAGAGGTTAATGGGAAATCTATCTATCTATCTATCTATCTATCTATCTATCTATCTATCTATCTATCTATCTATCT
>NW_027185715.1:4825169-4858897 GCF_028583685.1 Petaurus breviceps papuanus | reverse complement strand
TATCTATCTCTGTCTATCTATCTGTCTGTCTGTCTGTCTATATTCCTAGGTGGAGGAAAAGATTGAAGGGTCATAGAAGATAGAAGCTTGGGTATTTGGAGTAACAGGGGAAGTCCAAGGTTTTTTAAGCCTTTGAGGGATAAAAAAGACACTAGAAATTGGGCCACTTCCCAGCACAAGTATCAACAGCCAGTTAATTGCAAATCAAAGGAAATACTACCTCTGAATCATAAGCAATTGGAACTTTGTTTGGTTCACTGACTCATTAAAGAATGATCTGCCTGGAGTGAACCTTGCAATTTTGTTTTTATATTTGTTTTTATTACTGATGCTATCAGAACATAGTGAACTTATCAACTATTCTTCTTCTCCTTCCTTTGCTTCTTTACTTCTGGTGAGTTGAAATTGTTTAAACTCCAGAGTTCAATTCTATTTTAAAATTTGGTTTATTTACTTTAAGTATTTTTATGATGCATTTGTTCTAATTATAAGACAAGTAGATTTTTGTTGCATTCTGAATGAATGCTTATTAAAAAATATTGGATCACTTCATAGGAAAGGCTAAAAGGGACTTCAAAGACTAATATTCCTAGACTGAGCCTGTTTTGAAGCTCTCCCTCATCCCATTCCTCTCACTCCTCTCGGTAGAAACAAGGAAGGACATTACAACCTTTTAACATAGTACTCTCCTCTCCCACTACCCCAGAGCAGCAAAGCTGCTGAAGACTCCTTCCCCCGGTCTGCTCTCCCCTGTGTCTTCCCCCATTCCCCTTCCAACTTTCCAGTGAGGCAAGATGGATCTCCATACCCCCGTGCCTGTATATCTTATTTCCCAAAAAAGGCAGTTTTTCAATGAAGAAATCAAAATTATACATAATCATATAAAAAATACTTCAAATCTTTATTGATTAGAGAAATGCAATTTAAAATAATTTTGAAATTCCATCTTGCATCTATAAGATTGGCTAAAATGATAGAAGCCCGTCAATTGGGGAATGACTGAACAAGCTGTGTGTATATGATTATGATGGAATACTGCTGTTATATAAGAAATTATGAGTTAGTTCATTTAGAAAAAACATGGAAAGACTTAGACCTATGAAGGAAAATACTATCCACTCCCAGAGAAGGAAATATTCATAGTATAGTCTTACATATGTTAGTGTTTGTGTGTGTGTTTATAGACACACACACACACACACATTTGTGTCTACTTGTAGCCTTCTCTGGGAAGAGGTGGAGAAGGAAGAGAAAAAAATAAAATAAAAAGTGCATAGTAGAGAACAAAAGAAAACCTAGAAGGAAGCACAGAAAATCGGGGTAGCTTTGAAAACAATGTGTAGTATTTATTATATGTTCTCTTGAAATGAAAATTTATTGTTTTATGTTGAATCTTCTCATGTTCTGTTGTACACATGGAAAGGTTTTTTTTTTTCTTTTCTCATTTTATATTTAAGTTTAAAATAATTTATAAAAGAATTTATTTGTAAAAATAAATCATATCACTCTCCTCTATGTATGGTATGATAGAGTAATATTGGGTCCACTTGCTATTCTTTCCATATGATGCCTCATCTCCCACCTCTGTCCCTTTTAATTGACTAATGGTTATGCTTGCTATGTTCTTTCTGTCAAGTTGCATCTCATGGAATTCCTAATTCTATTTAAAATTCAGCAGAAATACTACCCACCCCAGAAACCCTTTTCTATTCCTTTTAGCTGCTAGAGGCTTCTACTCTAAGGCCACCTTTCATTCTTTTCTGTTTTTATGTTGTATATATTGATTTGTGTATATACTGTCTCTTCCATTATAATATAAGATCCTTGAAGGCAGGAACTATTTTTGCTTTATCTTTGTACCTTTCAGAGTTTAGCACAATGTCACTGAAATTACTGTGTCTTTGGCTCTTAAATGTTTGTTGATTAACTGAATGGTGTTTCTTCATAATAAGGGGGGGGCATATTACTCAAAACTTATTATTTTGAATAGAAATTAGGAAAGTTATTTAATTTTTATTAAATTTCATTAATGTTAATCATTGAATATGGTCAGTATTTTCTTGTCTCTCAATTCTATTATAGTCACTGTATGGTCACTCTTTTTGCTTTTCTTTCTTCAACCTCAGTTACTTAATATTAATCTTCCTTGTGTTTGCATGAATTCTGCATATTTGCTATTCCTTAAATCATGGTAATATTCCATTATATTCACATATCATAATTACTTCAGTAATGCCCCAATTTCTGGGTATACATTTTCCCACTTTATTATAATTACAAATAATGCTGCTATTAACATTTTTGCACACATGGATCTTTCCATTTTCATAGATATGAAATATTTAGGAATTTTTCTTATATAACTTCTAGTGCTTTTTGAAAATAGTTAAAATAATTCACTGTTCAATTCAAAAGCAGCAACAAGTCACCATATTTATCTTTCATATTCTTTTCAATAGTCAATTTTCCCATATTTCATCTTCCCTGTTAGTTTGACATGAGGCAATATCCCAAACTTGTATTAATGCTCACTTCTCTAATTTTGGGGGACTTTTATATTTCTGGCCCTACAGTGTTTATTGTGGATATTTGTTTTCCAACTGCAGTCCCAGAATTTTATCACTTGTTTTTTGGGGGGTATAACACTCAATCTTATATATTTATGCAAATGTTTTTGAATGATAAATTATCTTAGGGTTCAGAGTTTTCATTAGCTCCTTCATCATCATCATCATCTTCTTCTTCTTATCCTCCTCCTCTTCCTCCTCCTCTTTCTCCTCTTCTTCTTCCACCAAATTTCAATTATTTCCTTTCCTTTGTAATTTTTGATGAGTAATTTTAGGTAATACTGAATATTGCCCTTGGATATATTATATCTGTCTTCCTAGTTGATTTTAATATATCCTTTTTGGTTTGGAAGCTCTGTGGTTTGATCACAACATTCCTGAAGGAGAGCAATAAACATGGGGTCTATTCTGATAGTGTTGAATAGATTCTATGAATCAGTACTTTGCCCTGTGATTCTGATTCTTCCAGCCAATTTTCTTAATAATTTCATAAAATATGTAATTTATATTTTTGGTTCACCATATATTGAGAATTTAATGATTCTTAGATTATCTTTCTGAAGAGTTACTTCCAGATATCTAAAACTTTATGATGTTCAGATGTTATTCCAATTGTGCTGCCTTTTGACTTTGCTCTAATGATTTTCATCCGAACATTGAATATTTTTTAGTTCCATCTTCCAAATTATTTTTTTTCTTTTCCAGGATGTCTACTTCTTTGTTATGATTCAATTCTGATTCATGAGGTTTTCAAGTTTTTTTGGTGAAAAGATCTAATTTCCCTTCATTATATTTTCCTCCAATTCTGTCACTAGACTTTACAACTGCTCTCAGAGTTTTATAATGACTCCTAATTAACTTTTAGTGCAAAACTACTCATTTCTGGACAGTTCTGTCATTCTCCAACTCAAGGCATTTCTTCATTTTAGACAAAAGTTTTCTATCCTTGCTTGTTTCCTCAGTTGTTTGTTTTCTACTCTAGAGAATTTCTTTCTTTTCCCTTATTCTAACTTTATTTCTATTTAATTTACACTAGAAGTTTCCAAGTTTTTTTATGTGAGTGGGGAGCTAGACTTACCAATTCTCTAAATCACCGTGTCAAGTACTCTGTCAAATTTCTTAGATAAATGGTTAAATCTGTTCTGCTTCCTCTCAATACACTCTCTCCTTTCCCCTAGATTCAATATCAGGAATTCTACTGAAACTTTCCAAAAATGATGTCTTAATCACAAAATGCATTGATCTTTTTTCAGCCTTCAAAAACCTTGATCTTTATAGTATTTGTTACTGTTGATCATAGCTTTATTCGGTAGTTTTTTCCTACTTGACTTCAGAAATGTTGCTTTACTTAGGTTTGTTTTTGTCTTTCTGTTTTCTCTGTCTCCTTTATCACTTTCTATTTTGTTTTTTCTTGCTGATTCACTAAGGACATGCCTCATAGTTTTTGTCCTTAGCATTCATTTCTTTCCTCTTTATATCCCTGGGTAATTTGTTTCACTGATAATTTGTACTTTACCTTATGGTCTCACAACTTCAAAATTATTTTATAATTCCTTGAAATGTAGAATTTAGACTTTATTATTATTTTTTTTTTTTTGCTTTTTGGAGGGCAATTGGGGTTAAGTGACTTGCCCGAGGTCTCATGGCTAGTTTTTGTGTTAAGTGTCTGAGGCTGGATTTGAACTCAGGTCCTCCTGACTCCAGGGCCGGTACTCTACTTACTGTGCCACATAGCTGCCCAATAGTTTTCTTTTTTGAAAACAGTAATTCCTAAATTATTTTTGTTAACTGAATCTTTGAGGTAAATTTTTTTCAAATTGTAGATAGCTATGCGTTCCTCCAATTTTCTGTCTTTTGACTTTATTCTAAATATTTTTATTTCCTGTTGTTAGTTCCATTTTCTCAATTTTCAGGCTGTGTTCATTACTTTGTTATGGTTTAACTCTAAGTCATCAACTCTTCAAGTTATTTATTTAAAACTATCTAATATAGATATAATATCCTTCCTCATACCTTCCTTCAATTAGTATAGCAGACCTTCCAACTACTCTCACAGCTCTTTTGACAATTCATGTCCTGGTATTCAACTATCATAGAAAGTCTTAGGGGCAGCCAGGTGGCTCAGCAAATAAGAGCACTGGCTCCAGCATCCGGATGACCTGGAGATCAAATCCGGGCTCAGATACTTAGCACCACACCCAGAAATAACTGGCCGTGTAACCTTGAGCAAGTTACTTAACCCCAATTGCTTTAAAAAAAAAAAAAGGAAAGACTTTATTAATTTCTAATCTAGCATCTCCAAGTACTCACAAAACATCTTCACCTGGATACCTCAGTGGTACATTAAACTAAATATTTTCCCCCATGAACTTATTCTTTCACTGACTTTACTATTTGTTATTAATGGCACTAGCCTTCCCTTAGTCTTCTGTGTTTGAGACTCTGAAGTATGTTACAATGTGATGGCCCCCTTAAAGGTAAAGATGGTTTTCATTTTCTCTTGGGGGGGGGGCAAGGAATATCCCTAACCATTAACATAGTACTTGCAAGAAATACTTCTTAGTTACTTGCTTGCAATTTTCTTTGACTCTTTGATTTCCCTCAATCATGTTATCAAATGTTACATAACCTATTTAAATAATAGTGCTCATATCCATATCTATTCCTTTCTATTTCAGTTGTTACAACCTTAAACCTAGACCTTCATAATCACTCACTTTGAGAGTTTTCTTAACCTCCTAACAGGCTTTCTAACCTCCACTCTTTCCTTTTTTCACATTCAGTATGTCTCCTCTGTTTCTTTGTCCACATTGCTCTATAGGAATCGGGTTCACTCTCATACATTTTTGTTGGGTTCCCTCCCCACTTGATTTCCATTTATTGAATGCCTATCTAATGTATAACACTATGCTAGGGAACTGAAGGAGGGAGAAGCTGAGTTCTTTCTGCTATTCTATGGGGTTACTCAACTAGAGCTTACAGTGGAGCATATGGGAATACACTGTTGAGGAAGAAGATATCATTCTCGTTTAGTTCATACCCATATTTAAAAACAACTCAACATTGTATCTTTCAGGAAACTTCTTTGGTTTTCTCACATGTTCTAATAGCAGTTTGCTTTCATTTCTCTGAAGTATTTTTATTCATTTGTTATTTCATGTTGGCATCATTGATTAGATATATGCCTTATTCTCCAACTATATTGAATAAATTCTACCCTCTCTGAGAACAGATATTTTCTTTTATCTAAATGCTGTGTCTCTCACAGTCTAACACAGTCATCGTGATCCATATACAGAAGATGTGTGGTGGTTGTTATTTTTGTTACCATTATCATTACGATTATTTTGCATCTAGACTTGTGATTTCAAATATGCAAGGAGCTCCCTGCTTAGGGATCTTCCTCATCCAACATAGATTAGCAATTTCTTTCCTTTGTAGTCTCGGAGAATTGCCTGTAGGGGCTGAGAAGTAACAACTTACTTAGGGACAGACAGTCAGTTTGTCAGAGTGGGGAACTGTACCAGTTTGTCTCCATTCCAATGTCAACTATCTATTCATTGCACCACATTGACACTAAAAATAAATATTTGTGAACTGGCTTATTATATATCCCACCTCTGTCACTAGCATTGTAATCTAGGGCATGTCACCTAATATCTATGTGCTTAATTTCCTAATCTATAAAATGAAGGGGTTGGACACTGACATCACCATCACATCATCATCATCATCATTGCTAATATTTATATAGTTTATTAGCATATTATATATATATCAATGCTGTTTTATTATATTCATTATTATATTTATTGTATAATTATATTGTTTTAATTAGTGAATATATTTTATGTAATTTACATAGATTTACAAAATGTTTTACATATGATATCTATTTTCAACTTCACAACAGTTCTGTGAGTAGGGTGATAATATTATCCCCATTTTGCAGATGAGGAAACTAAGACTAAGAGAGATCAAGGGTCGTTGCATGGTGACACAACTAGTAAATTTCTAAGGCAGGATTTAAATTTGATGGTCTCTAATATTCTTTCCAGCTTTAAATCTACTATCTTATGAAATACTTTACATATCTGAAATTGCTATGTAAATACAAATTATATTATCTTTCAAAATTTAAATAACTTTGTAGCCTTAATAAATGAGAAAGGCTTTGACAAAAATTGTAAGATGATACTTCCTTACTATGCCCTTCAACAACTGAGTGTCCACTAAGTATATGGATTTTTCTGAAGAATATTTTTGTGCTTCTATTGTGGCATTATGGAAGCCAAGTATTTTAACTATCAAAGATACAAGAAAGTCTTCATTAGTACAAATAACAAATGCCATAAAGTGGTAACATATATTTGAATGTGAAGTTTATTAGTAGACAAAATATAGTAATGGATTCCAGCCCAATGGAAAGATGTATGAATTAGGATAATGTGACATATTCAGGGGATTAATTATATGCACTAATTGAGACCTAGCTGTCATCTAGTTGAAGAGAGAAGACATGCACATATAATAGAATTGGAGAAGAGGGTACTACATAATCAAGTATAGAATATGTGGTAAAAACTTTAGATATCATATTTTGATTATATAGTATAAACTCCTGAAAATAGTAGGTATAAAAGTTTTTTTTTCTGCCTTTTGTCATTTTAACAAAATAGAAAAAATGATCTAATAGTAATATCACAAAAATACCCTGCCATCCATCCAGTAGCTATAGTCAGACTCAGCAGCAGGTAAGTTTGAAGGTATTTGGCAGACACTCAATGTGTAGAGAGCCAAGGCTCCATATGCAGATAGATGACTGAGTCAGAAGTATGTTGCATAATTTTAACCAGCATAATAACCATCTCTCAGTTCTATCTTCTTTTCTACATCCTATATTTCAGGATGAGACTGTTTAGTTAACAGATGTGAGTGCATTGTACAAGTTCACTGATAATACATAAACTTTATTCTTAGTGGAACACTATTCTCCCTCATAAATACATCTTGAGTGGCCCACTGTCTATCTTTTTGCCAGTGCATCTCAGCACATGGACGAGAGAATTGGTACCAACACCATAGTATTCCTAAACATGAATGAGAGAAATGTTACCAACATGGTAGCATCATTTCACACTCAGGAAATATAATGTGTTGTTGTTAAGTCATTTTTCAGTAATGTCCAGTCTTTGTGACCATATTTGTACTTTTCTTGGCAGAGATACTGCAGTGTTTTGCCATTTCCTTCTCTAGCTCACTTGACAGGTGAGGAAACTGAGGTAAATGGGGTTAAGTGATTTGCTACGGTAACACAGCTAGTAAGTGTCTGAGACCAGATTTGAACTCAGAAATATCCAGGGGGTGACCAGGTGGCTCAGTGAGTAAGAGTGCTGGCCCCAGAGTTGGGATACCGGGTATTGGTTCCAGCCTCAGATTCTTAACACCCACACAAAATAACTGGCTGTGTAACCTTGAGCAAGTTACTTAACCCCAATTGCTTTAAAAAAAAAAAAAGAAAGATCCAGGTCTGGCATTCTATCTGCTGTGCCACCTCACTTCTTACAGCAAGTGTAAGAAGTCTCAAATATCTATTTTTTTCCCCTTTAAGGTAAGTTTGTGGTACTCTACAATTATTAAGGCATGTATTTGGTTTAAAGTACTACATGGTGAAATAAATATTGACTGTGTAGCTCATATTAAAGTTACAGACCTCAAATTAGTTTCCTTAAAATACTAGTGACTTAACAAACATTAATCTAGGCAAACTAATTATATTAAGTCTGTACAGATGGATGTTACTATGGTGAAGTCAGTATATGGCCTAAACTTGGTTGTAACTATGGTTATTTACTGAGGGACATCTGGCCTAACAATTCAGCCTATTCAGTCATGACCTATGAGTAAACATCCTATGAGATATATTTTATGAAAGGTAGGGAGTATACATTCAACAACAATTAAATCAAATGTTTTATTCTTGGGAATGACTCAATGATTTTTTGTAGCCTTCAGGCTTATCAAATAGAAAGCAGGACTAAGTACACTTTTACCTAAGTGTATAATTTTAAACACTTTCTAGATGTGTAAGACATCTGAGTAAAACTTAATATTTTTGAAAGTCTACAAAGTCCATGGCATTTGCAAAGTTTTTACCAGTATTTGCATGTATGACTTTGATTAAAGGTTTCAGCAAATTACAGACTAAAGAATGTTTGTGGCTGTGTGACTCAGGTAGCTATAAAATTCAAACCCCTATCACCCCACCACCCCCACTGCATCCCTAATTAATTTATGACTAACCAGATACATGGAATATCAAGTGAGATGAGCCCTAGAGTTGGAAGTCCATGATTCTTTAATCTCTAGTTTAAATCTGCTCAAATGAATGTCAGTTACTCAATTATCAGGACAGTGGCTTTCCGGTGGGCTGATCATCTCCACGCTATTTCCCTTTTTATTAATCACTAACTGGATATGAAAATGGTGATTTAAGTTCCTGACAAGATTAAAAATATTGAATAATGTAACTGAATTAAAAGTAATGATTTAGTTTTAAGGCAATTTAAAAAAAACTAAAGACATCCCATTCAATATTTTGAAATCTGATATATGTACAAATGCATATGCATGTGTATATACATAAATCTGTATGAATGATACTTGTAATCTTTATATTGTTTCATGTTATAGTTTTAATGATAAGACTCCAATATGGAATCACTTCATTTAAGTGATCTCATAAAGTGGATAGGCAAAGAGAGACAAGGTTGTATTTTTCTACTTTTTTTTTTTACCTATATTAACCCTGTTATGAGCAGTTCAGTTCAAAATTGCTGATTGGATGAAACTCCTGACTAATTGAGGTCATCTGAGTCCTCACCCTTCTGATGCCCAGACAGTCAACTCAGACCTTTTCCCAGTTTCTGGTCCTGTTAAAGAATATTCTCCTATTTGAGGATCAGCCAAGTGTGGTATCAGTCAATAACCCCTAGAGCTTCTCCACCACATCTGGGTCTGATTAGGAATGTTCCTTCTCATACCCAGCACTGATTGCCTATTTTCCACTATACCCATTCTTAGGGTATATAACATTGTTACTTAAACCCCAATTTTGATTGTATTTTCTGCACTACATATCTCCTTTCCTCTTCATTTGGGGTGCCTTTCTTGCATACGGGGATGAAATTTTTTCTTTATTGCCATATTGTTTATGTGTATGCTTTTTTTTTACTTTTGGCTGAGCACATAGTTTATTGTTTTATTTCTTTTTTGTATCAGCTTCTTGAGTACCAATTTTCTGTAAAATTTCTGAACACCCAGGTCTTTGTTTTAACCCAAGCCATGAGGCCAAATAAAGAGATGCATACATACTTGCATACATGCATTCATACATATATATATATATATATATATATATATACCTACATAGTGTATATATACACATATACACACATGGGTATATGCATACATATATACAAACCTCATACATACGCATGTTTGTGTATGGATACATTCACATGCTTATATGTATATGTGTATGTATATGCAGAAACCAAAGTATTTAATTCACTGATATTTAATTGGGCTCATTCAGACAAAAGAGAAATATCCTTACATGTAGCATGGTTACTTGACATGGGTCTTTCAGAAAAAGACAGTGCTTACTTCATTTCAGAAACTTAATATGTGGCTTTTATTTATTATTTTCATTTTAATTGAATAGCCTAATAGAGATAATTATCTTAGTATATAAATATATATGCATCAACTTGTCATCTTAAACACCAATACAGGCTTGCAATAGGATTTAATAAGCAATCAGAAAAAAAATCATTGTAATACAATATAATAGTATGCAAAAAAAACCATATACAGTGTTAACAATATGCAAAAAAGGCAAGGCAATAGGCTTTGTGCATTACAAAAATAAATTTCTGCAGATAAAGGAGTTTACTGTTAAAGTCAAGATTTGGGATAATGAGTAGCACCCTTAGTTAGTCAAATGATTGTCAAAATTTCTCTATTGTAAGCTAAAATAAAGCACTCATAATTTAGCAAATAAAATTAGCAGTAATTCTAAATGTATTATCAAGCATAGCCGCTTCATAGTACAATATTTGCATAGCGTATTTGGCTGACAGGTAGAGAAATGGGGAATTTCAGAGCATGAACTAAGAAGTAGAGGAAGTCTTGTAAAGGCTAGCTATGTACTGCTTTGGAAACTGACCACACAATTTCCCTAATTTACCTCCTGCCTGCATATAACAGAATACTATCGATATCTTCTAAAGGCATCTGAAAAGGCATTGCAAATTACATGCAAAACCTATACCTTCTGCCCATAGTTTAGGGACCCATAATTTCATTAGTTTGGATATTGCCTCTATGAACATAGATCATAACACTTCCTTGCCTTGTTCTTTATGAATTTTGTTGGCAGAAAAAATACATCTTATGGCCTATCATCTAGTGATGACTTCTCTGAATTTAGCTAGGCTGTCCCTCTTTTGAAAGACATTCAATCTGTGTTTAGCCTTGAGAATGGCCAAACCATACATAGATTCAAAGTGAACATAGAGTAAATAAACTTCAATAGCTATGTTAAATGAGGTTTCCTAAAATAGCAATGTCCACAAATTATTTTACTGCAAGGATAAGTTCAGTGAGCAAAAGTACAATATTCTAATACCATAATTGCTTAAGGAAAAGGTTGCTTAGGAATACATAATAACATGTTTATATAGCACTTTATAGCTTATAAAGCACTTTTCTCTCAACAGTCCTGTGAGATAAGTAGTGCAAATATTATTAACCTCATTTTCCAGATGAACAAATAGCCTCAGAGAAGTTAAGAAATTTGCTCAAGATCACACAATCAGTAAGTGTCATAGCTGAGTCAGGACTCAGACTCAAGTCTTCCACGTCATCATGGGCGATGCTCTTTCCTTTACGCAAGTAAGAGGTTTAGGACATGTTGAACAGAAATATGTATAATAAGAGACCAGTGAGAAATGATATTGTAGCTCTCTGAATGAAGTATATTCCTAATAGAAATAAAATGGCAATATTTTTAGTTAAATAATAAAATATGCTACTATAAAAATTTATTTTCCATTTTTTGGCAGATCTTTTTCATGTTTTATTTACTAAAGGCAGAACCTACTATGTACATATAAAAATTCTAGAAACAAATAAAAATATATTTCTCCAATGATACAAATAATGAGGACTTAAAATACATTCAACTGTAGGAAGGTTGAGGAAAGGGGAGCTTTTATTTCCATCATAAACTATAATAGGCATTGAAGTTAAAGGAGAGATAATCTACTCTGATAATTTATTTGGGAAAAAATTAAAAATATACAAATTCATGATAGATCAGGTGAATCCACATAACTTAATCAATTCTAGGTCACTTTACCAGTAAAACAGTACTTCTGGCTATTTCACTCAATTGAAATTGATTGACCACATGACCATCCGATCAATTTCTCAATGATGAGCATATAAGATGTGAAAAAAAAAAACAGTAAGAAAAGTCATCTTTATGTTTGGTTAAACTACTTGAATAAAGTCTTTAGGGATAATTCAATTGAGAAAAAATAAGTACAAAGAACATTCTAAATCTAATCCCCCCCAATTGTTTTTTTTTCTATAAATTTTAGTCATATATCTCTTATTGCTGAAGAGTTTCTTATGGTAAAATCATGATAATGTATTAGGGACCTTCAATCCGCTTCCTACATGACAGAAAATGTTTAGGGAAGAAAAGCTTGGTGTGATGGCTGGTGAAGCATGAATTCATTAATGTTGGAGGGTGACCTTTCCTAGGAAATGTTTCATCAAGATTTTGCTTTAAAACAATCATTCTCTGTTATGCTGAGGAAATACTTCTATTTAAACATGAGCAAATGGTCCCTTTCATATCTAAATCTTATGGCAAATAATAGTGGATAAGGACTGTTCCTTCCACCTCCCCTACGATGAAAGGTTAAGGCAGGAGGTAAATCTTTATACCTGGTTTGAGTTCTGAGGTCACCCTTCTGCATTCACTTCTGGTTAACATGCTGCTTGTTCTGAATAACATTTTTATGTTTTGCCTTAGAAATTCTCTTTTTATAACAAACAAGAACAGAAAGGTGCTTTCTTTCTGAGCAAAGTAGATGAGCCACTATAGAAGAAGGGTTGTTATTTGGTATAATTATGGAAAATGTGGAAGTTAAGGCACAAATGATATTCACAAATTGTCCATGAGAAATGAAAATATCTGAGCCTAAGTACAGTGATTTTCCATAAATATATATATATATATAATATGTAACAATATTATTATACATAATTTTGTCTAGACTTATATTTGAGCAGATGTAACAATTTTTTCTGTGTATTCTCCCTTCTCCAAAATATGCCTATAAAATTCTTGAGAACTGAGGCTTTTTTTTCTCCCCCCACCATTACTAAGCACAGTGCATTGTCCCTAGAAGATACTTCATACTATTTATTGAATGGTAAATATTTGCCCCATAAAGTTCATCTACAAAGTGAATTCAATAACAGCCCACATGCCTCATTTAATTACCTTAAGGAGTACATGCCTCTCATGTACACACATATACTTATATATGTATACATATATATTTATTGTCATGTATGTACATTTAAATATTCATAGAAAAAATGTTTTGTTAAGAATTTTTTGGTATGGTAAATGTTCTATCATTCAAGAACCATGAGGTCAACTTTAATTTTTTTTTGTTTCAGCTTTCCATAACTGAAAGAGATAATCAAACCATTCTCCTCATTGCATAAAGCAAAAACTGAACTCCAGAGAGCTGAAGAAACTTGCCCAAAGTCCTTAACCTAGGTAGCAACAACACCAACAATAAGTATAAGAACCAGCATTCAAAGAGCACTTATTATGTGGTGGAAAAGCAGGGACTAGAATCCACGTTTTTGTACTCCAAGTTCAATGTTCTTTCCACTAAACCAAATCTGAAAGTTTCTCTAAGCAAGGCAGACACCCCACCAGAGAGAACAATACATAGTCAGAGGAATTATCCTTATGACATCTACTCTCCCACTTTGCTCCAGAAAGAGATGATTTTCCAATCACATTTTTCTCCCAGGAAGATAAGGATTATTATATACTAAAATGAACAGAAAGTTCTTGATCTAATTCATTCATTTTACAGATGAGGAAATTATGCAGGTAGCAACTGGAAAAGTTGGTATTTGAACCCAGATCCTGTGGCCCTAGACTCCATGCCCTTTCCTTTATATTAAAATGTATCAAGGACAGTGGGGAAGTTTCACAACAAAGTACCTGTTGTGAAACTGGGGGGGTGGGTGACCTTTCATAAGGATAGGTAGCTAGTCCCAGATCCTAGGACCAGCTAAGTAAAAATTAAGCATTTTTTTTTTTACTTTGGAAATTTTCAGTTAGGCTTTTACCTATGAAGGAAGTTAAAAGAATGAAAATTAGAAGCTAGGGTAGGTATGATATTGACAAATGATTAGTAAGCAATGAAGACTTAAGGCTAAGATAAATGGCCTCTTTCTAATTTTTTTTCTTTAGCCTTCTACTTTACCTTTATTACTTTCTTAGATCCTGAGATAAGCTCAATCCTGATAGTAGACAAATATTCTATCAGCACTGTTATTAATAATACTTTTAGCAAAATCATCCTCATTGTTTCTTTTCTATATTTGGTTTTCTGTTACAAAATAGCAGGAAAGAAGTCAAATCAAAAAAAAAATCACTGGGAATCCTCTAAGCAGACATTTCACTTAAATATACTAAGTAAAAGGATTAAAAGAAATGCACACAGTGTATCTGAAATTAAATGACTGAATGTTGGGATTATCTCATCCTATGAAATTTTTGAGAAATCTTAAATAACACATGTGGTGTAACTTAGATCTCCAGCTTGTACTTGGGGATTTCCCCAGGCCCTATGTCAAGGGAAAATGGTTATCCCTTTGCAATTGTACATATACTAGACAATGTCAGTGTACCAACTAACAGAGCCTATAGATCTCTTAGATATAAGGTATTTTATCTTGCATGATTATCCAGATTTTTAACATCTGTATTATGTCTAATTGTGGTCAATCCAGATGTTTGAAATTATGATATACATATATATGTGTTGAATAGACTGAACTACTAAGGATATGATACTTATAATACTATAGGTACACATTTTTTAATGTGAATCAAAACTTAAAACCATTGCTATATTAAATGCACTACAGTAGAAAGTTTTGGTAGCCACTTTACCTATTTATTTAGGAACATCATATATTTTATCTGAGTGAACTAAAAAAGTCAAAGACAGAGTTTTGTTTGTTTTTGGTTTTGATTTTTTCAGAACCTCTTCATTCACCATTTTATCTGTCTTTATATAACTCTGTTACATAAGACAAGAAGCTTGTCCTAATTCTTATTTCTAAAATGTTCCCAGGATTAGCATCTTACATAGGAGGAGGAAAATTATTCTTTATATTAGAAAATATCCATTGCTTTATAGGCAATCCTTCATGATGATCTTCTACTGTCTTAGCTGATCTGGTCCTTTGAGCGACAAAAAGAAACAGAGAAAATGAGATGGAGACAGAGAAAAACAGAGGTCAAGAGAGAAAATAAGATAAATAGGCAATAATGAGAAAATGCTTAGGGATTATTTCAAGACACACAATTCAATATTTGAAGGAAAATTGTATTATTCCAAATATAGATCAACCTTCTTTCCTTTATTTTGTAAAAGGTATAAATGAGGCCTGTAACAAGTATTTTGTTCAAAGTATGTCACCTAAGTATTTTTTTTTTACTCCAAGAGACCATGGGCTAAGAGTGTGGTCTTTATTCAAGACAACCTATATATTAATCAATACAATAAATGTCCTTCTCTACAAACTCAAGAATTTATCAATTACCTTTTCTTTCCAGGATGATGTTTTGTTTATCTTGGTTAAACAGTATGTAATATTATACTATGAATATGTTTTACTGCTTCTAGAGAAGCTTCAGATGATGGAGACAACACATCATTAAATGCCAACATTGGTACCTTTTAAGTAGGAAAAAAAAATGTTGGTCATAGAGGAAAAAAATTTGAAAATTGTGGCTTTCACATTTTAACAATAAAGGAAAAACAAAAAAATATGTACAAAATGTGTCCATTGAGGCAAGCTTATTTTAGCTATATAAAAATACTGAATTGGGACAACATATCTTTAGAGAGGAACATATTCATGCAAAATCTTTTAATTATTAACTGAGTTTTACTACTTGTGGGACTTTTTTTCCTCTTACAGAAAGCAAACATAACAGGCGGTGATTTAACTAGAGAAGGATAAATTCTATGAATTTATAAGATTTCTAAAATATATATGGTGAATATGGATAGAAAAATATCTAAAAGATGAGTTATATATTAGTTTAACAACATTTTGGGTACTAGAAAATATTTTCCTTCCTCTGGGAAAACCTTTAAAGGGAACAATAGTTGTTTTCCAAGATTCGAAGGGTTATCATGGGGACAAGAGATAAGACTTGTTCTGTTTGACTTCAGAGGACAGAATTAGGGTCAATGAGTGGAAGTAGTAAAAAACAAACTGATATTGACAATGTAAGTAATTATTTCCTAACAATTTGAACTAACCCAAAGTACAATGAACTGTCAAAGAAGTGAGTGCCTTCCCTCTCTCTCTATAGGTCTTTCTGAAAAAGTTCAAGGAATGGATGTCTGTTCCTAGGGAATGTTACAGAAGGGGTTCTTGTCTAATTTACATGGTCTCTAAAGTCACTTCTACCACCAATATTTTTCCACAAAACAACAGCAAAATATTTTAGGCAGAGGGAAAAATATTGGATTCGTAAACAGCAATGAACACCTATTGTAGTAAAAAATATAATGAGTAGCCTACATTGGAATGCCACTGAAAAGACTATATCTATACATTACTCACTTTATCACCAGAGCTCACAAACAAAAATAAAGATCATAAAAGAAATGCAAAGGCATTCAGGAAATAAAGCAAAAACAAAATGAGCATCCAAATTGTCCTCCAAAAAAGTTAAAATGATACCAAGATTCTAAGTTATTTCATGTCATGACCAAAAAAAAAAAGAATTTAATTAATGAAAAACTTTCAAATGTACCAAAACATTTTTATCAAATTGAAAATAATTTCCATCCAAGGAAGAGAGTCCCAGGACATAATATTGTTAACACACCATACTTTAGTCTATCTTTGATGGCTCTTTTCCACCTGAGGACATTCAGTTTCACTTGTGAAAAGCAGAGACTTTTTCATTCACATTCTAAATTGACTAAATTTTAAGTAGCAGAGCATTCTCTGTATTAACAATTAACTAGTGAAGTAAATCTTGAGTGAAGTGTCAAAATAAATTCAACAACTCCAATGCTTGAATAAAAGTACTTATATCTGTAATGGCTTTAAAAAAATGTAAAGTTGTTTAAAACATTCAGATAGTTGGTTATGTTAGGAAAGAAAAGTAGATAGATATAGTTTGGGACCCAATTAATTTTCAAATTGGATCAACTAAAGTAAATTATCATTTTGGTAAATCATAGAATATTTTTGTATGGCTTCTCTAATTGGAGTTTTTAACCTTCATGTTGACCTCCCACTTCCCAACTTTCCATTTGGGACTATACTTGTCTTTAAAATTGGAGTCCATTTCTATCTAAATGTAAAAAAAAAAATCTGAAAGATGAAAGAAAATTAGGGGAGAGGAGGTTATGCATGAATGGATATATCACTGTTTCTTTGGTATAAACATACTTGAAATTTGCGCGCTTAAGGTACAAATATTACTTCAGCATGTTTGCGTGCTTAAGGTACTAACATTCCTGCAGCACATAATTCCATTACTATCACCCAAAAGTAATGGTTTTCATTTTTGTCTTCACAGCTCCAGAGCTTAACATATGTACTAAATGTTTAATAAAAATTCACTGAATGAAATAGAATTGAAATTGTACTACCCCATGTCGCAATCTACGACAACATTACTACATGTAATCATCGATTAAGACATTATTCTGTATATAATATGTACTTAATATTAGTTGAATTAAAATATTTGCTGAATCATATACTTTTATAGGTGACATTTCTTGATCCTAAGCATACAACTCTATAATTGTTTGAAAAAAAAACAAAATAATAGAAACAGCAGTAAGTCCTATGAATAGATAAGCAGCAGAACATTGTTAAATATTTTAATAGTATTTTAAAGCATGTGGGGAGGAGCACAGCCACTTTTTCAATATACTGGAGATAGGATGGAGTATTGGGAAGAGAGATTCAGGAATTAGGGGTTCTAGTCCTTAGTCTGTCATTAAATTAGCTATATTACTTTAGGCAAATCATGTCATAAATATAAGCTTGAGTTTTCTCAACCGGAAATTGGAGGGGGAAGGTAGGACTGGATCATTTTTAAGGTCCCTTTCAAGTTCTAACATTTACATAAAGTTAACAAAGCAACAGTAAATGGAATTTTCAATTTCAGTGAAACAAATATTTTAAAAGTTTTTTTTTTTAAAGAGATATAGATATGTTCCAAAGAGAACACAAGAACTGAGTTGTAGTATAAGGGATAAATTGTGCACAACTATTGAAAACACATCTATCCCAGAGAAATGAATTAAATTGCCTAGGTCATATATCCTTTCCCTGTTGTGATGGTTGCTAGAAAAAGTACCAAACATGGAGTTTATCAGTACAACTTGGCATAGAAGATAACACATTCTTTAATCAGCAATTTTTATTTTTTTGCATCACAACAAACAGCTAATGAGCTATTTGCCATTAATATTGAGAATTAAATAATCATAAGAATTAATAACATTTTCTTCTAAACCCAGTCCCAGGGAAATATATGATGCTTGAGTTATATAAATACAAGTCATTGTTAGTAATGAGGAAAAAGGATTTACATAAAAAACGGCATGGCTATTTTTTCATCGTTAGCATTATTTGGAGACTAGGGCAGGAACATTTGCATTTCCTAGAAATGCTAGCAATTAGAAATGATGTATTTGGGTTACAGCAAATCTAGTTTCCAGCAAACTTCTAAGTAAAAAAATAATATAAATTATAGCAGAAATGTGGGGTATTTGGGGCACATGTTGGCTAATCATTCTTTTCTGTGTAATTAAATGACTTCCATTCAATTTTAACCTATCATTAGGTTTAGATACCCTGTGGTTTGGTCCACATAAGGACTTAATTCTCTTGTACTCACACTATAATGCCTAATGCAGTGGGCCTAATGCCATGATCAATTTTTATATCATTTTTTCTTATAGCTGCTCTGGGATTTTATTCTTGATGTTCCTAGAGAAGACATTATTTCTTTAAAAAGGGAAATTGCCATAAACTTTTCCTATGCTTAAATTCTCATGGTGTTTTTCATAGTTTCACTGAATCAGTGCTCATTAAAATGTACATAGGTGAAATGGGTTTATAATATGATTATTCTAACCTTACCAGTTTAAACGTATCACTATTTTGAAGATGTTTAAAGTCAGGTATAAAGTCAGGGCCAAAAAGAACTGATTCTGAGGTGAAATTTGTGAATCAATTAGCTTTAAACAGAAAGGGGGGGGGAAACATGTCTTTCTAGTCTGCAATCTTGATGATCTGTCTCAAATTTGTGCTGTGGGTCACAAAAAGGATTGGGCAGGAGCATACCCAATGGATTGATCAGTGCAACCAGATAAAAAGACAAAAAGTTCTTGTCTTGCAATTCAGATGACAGTAGTTCATTGTGCCACTTTTTTGTGCAAGAAAAAGACAGCCCATCATTAAGGGGAGGTTTGCGTGTGGTAAAAGGGTTATTCATGAAAACATAGATATGGAACTAAATCCTTTCACATTTTTTCCAAGCCTAAAAAAATGAAACCCCTTTCCATAACAACTCTGGAAATTTCAGAGCATAAGATTCTCCTTCTTGGGGCAAAGAGGTATTTATTACACAAACGGAAATCATCCATTTCTGGTTCATGACCTTTTGTTTTCATAATATCATATCAGAAGCCTTCAGAAAAATGTTAAAATATGACTCAAAAAGGATTTAAATTGGTTCATTTCACATGCTATTCTGCAGAATGAAAGCTTACACAACCTTCAAAATAGGGGAGAACTATGCCACATAAAATCTTACATGAGTCATCTCATGAGATATATTATGATGAATACCCTTGGCTTAAATTCTTCATTTATCTTGGTAGAGGCAGTAACTAGACTAAAAATCAAATAAAACAAATCGAAGCTGATGGAATAACTTTGGGCTACCCTAGCACAGGTCTGGCCCCAGTGGGTATGTCTACACCACTATTTCAAGTGTGTTCAGTTTTAACCCCCATTACAATTCTAAACGAGGATTAAATGTGCATATTATTTATACTGTTGTTCAGTGCAAGTGAGTCACTCTCAAGAGTTTTTGCAAGCCCATCTGTTGGGCAATAGTTCTATTTTGTTTCTGATTAAAAAAAAAGTTTAAAAACAATAACAGTACCAGGAACCAAGAATCAATGATTAAAAACAACAAATGACAGAGTATTGGCTTAACCAGAAACTGAGCAGCAGGAGCAAATTATAAGTTGACCCTCTCTTTGGGTGAGAGACAAAAAAAAAAATGAGCAATGAAAAGTCAGGCCACTGCAATAGAGGCCACCTCCAGCTTATGAGAAAGACAAGAATCTCATACCTTGGGGCTATTTAGTTCTAATACACGAGGCTTGAGATCCATATTATTTTAATGATACAGTTTAAGAGATTAAGAATGAAAGAGGTTTTTGTTTCCAGACAAGGTGTTTAACACTAGAGAGGGGAAAGATAATTTGTGATTCTGCACCTGTTATGACAAATCAGAGTAGAATATAAAAATATAAATATATGAAAATAGCTAAATTAAACATCAGGATTGGACACAACTCACTTAAATACACTCTCATACTTGCCAAATTTTCCCTGATTTGTTTACCTGTGATGTTGGCACATCTCGTTCTACTTAACTTAATCTTTTTTTTCTTGTGTGTGTGTGTGTGTGTGTGTGTGTGCGTGTGCGTGTGTGCACTAACACTTCTTACATGTTATTTTTAAGAAGTGAAGGGTAAATTAAATGTGAAATTTCACATATCTTCCTAAAGAAGATGTACAACTATCTTGCATAAACAGTACATAAATATTTTACTAATCAAATCTTCACTGTTCACTATTTCAGAAGGATTGATATGTAGGTGTTTTCCTATTATCTATCAGAATAGCTACCTTCCCTAAGTGCAAGAAAGAAAAAAGGGGGGAACATAGGAGCGAGAAATAAAATTTCATTTGACATCATTAAGGTAATGTCATCCCAGTAAGAAAGCATAAAATATTTTATTAATTATAATACTAAATTTCAGATCTATAGGAGTTAATATTTACAACTAAAATTGCCAGAGTAGTAATATATTTTCTAATTTTAAATGTTTTTTTTAATTTTAGAGACTTTGAAAGAACAAGGGTAATATCTAATTTTCCTTACAATGGTGTTTTAGATTTCCAGAAATCTTACAAGGGTTCAAAAATGAGAAACTGGTCCCTAAATTTGAAAAGCAGCAACACAAGTTTCTCATCATTATGTTCCATAATTGAAATGGTCAGAACCCAACTTGACCCTGTTTCACTCAGTTGCCTTCACAAGTTGTCTGAGTCCGATGACTACAGGATTTGAATTTTCCAGTACTATCATGTTGAGGCATTTTAGGTTAGCTACCTGTGTGCCCAGGACGCTGGGAAGGCCCACCGGACTAGACCCACAGTACAGTCAATTAGATTGCTGACCTTCAATGAAGGCACTTCCTCCAGATATAGAGAAAAATCACAAATTAGCCTCAATGAAAGTCTGTCAACAAGAGGACCAGCTGGCCATACTATAGGATGTCAGTGGACTGGTCAGAAAATAAAAATAAAACTCTAACCTGAGATTACTAATATATTCAACAAAAACTCCTAACTACTACTTCTTGCCATTATAGACCTTAACCTGTTTTAAATGTATTAATTTAGCTGATTCCTAACAACTGTCCTTGAATCCCTATCTATTTTGACTCCTTTATCTGGGATATTTTAATGACTAAAAATCTTAAAACATAAGATTTGTTTCTTTAGGTTCTACTCAATCAACTGATATTAAAAACATTTGGATTAGTCATATGGCCTCAAAAGTAATTATTTTAGCATATCAATTTCATCCCTTTTCAAGTTACTTCAGATATATGTACAAACACTATCATTTAATCATTCATTGCATTTTGAGTAAAGACCTACTCAGTTAATCTCCTGATTTTAACATTCATACTGTAAAAGGTAATGCAAAAATAATACATCCATTTTGAGACCCCCTAGGCATATTGTACTTTATAAAAACAAACAAAAATCCCATGAATAGCATGTTATTGGTTGCTTTGTACATAGGTCTGGTGTTGGTTTTATTCTCAATTCTCTTTGTAGCAGTTTTTTTCCCTCCTTTAGATGATTCCATTCTTTTATGTCAAGCAGTAGAAATAAAAAAATAAAACACTGTGGAGAGGAGAGATCCATAGGAATAAGTATCATCCTGAGGGTTCAGACAAATATGTTTCGGTAGCACGTGAAGCAGATAATGTAATGAGAATTTACTTCTGTATTTGTGACCAAATTCACTTGTCACTGGAAGACTTTAAATCAATATCCTACCCAGAGTTCAGAATCTCAGATGAGACTGGACTCCTTTGCATATTCACAAATTAACAACAACAAAAAAAATCTCACCACCACCACAATCATAAAATGAAAAAGTTGATAACAAACTGCTTATAATCTTGTTGTTGAACAAAATTCAATCTCCGTCAATAACTATGGCTGATCATTATAACTAAAACAAACAAACAAAGAAACAAAAAACCTGCTCTATATTTTACGGGAAGTTGGAAACACTGACATCTGAGTGAAGGTTCCCTTTAAATATTCGTTTCTCTTTCTGAGGGATCATCAAGTACTTTGGTAGCTCGGGCAGAAACGTCATCATTTTCATTACTGGTTAAAGGCTCCACTTCCTTGGAATCAGCATGGTTTAGGGCTTTTTGTTTTTCTTCTTCTAACATTTTTTCTTTTGCCAACATCTTATAGTTGATAGCATTGCCAATAAACAGCCATATACTAGCTATAGTTACAATCACCCCACAGCAAAAATACATGTACTTATATTCTCCAGTTTCATCCACCAGTTTACCTGAAACACAAAGAATATGTATTAGATGAGATAAAGACTAACTTGAAAATTGTAACATTTTCAAATCCAAACTTTTGATAACTATAAATACAGGATGTCCTATAAATTTTAAAGCTTTAACAGCTCAAAATTGCACTAAGATTTTTGGAACATCCTTCATATTGGTATATTCCATTTAAATTCAAACTAAGAAAGGATAATACTTTAATGTATAAAGTCTTTTATACATCTTCAGAGGGCAAAGATACTCTACATAAATTAGATTATATTCACAGGAAACAAAATTTTAGAGTTTCATATTATTATTATGAATTCCTAAAAAGTATACATACACTGAGAGAATATTATGGATAGGTATCTCTAAAGTGCTTCCTCCTTTCTAATTTTCTTTTTCATTGCATAAGAGGGTCTTTTAATGTCATATTATGTATCTTCCAACTTGCAAGATATCTCTATCCCTACACTCCTGGTTAAATGGCATTTTATCCTATAGGCCAATACAGTCCTGTTTTAATTTACATGACTCTGGTCAGCCAAATAAAACTAGGATGAAAATATTTGTTTCCCCAACCTTAGGTACAATATTAATGGAACATATTAGATATAGATGTATAGTTTATATAGATATAGTTTTAAATTTATGTTTACTTAACCTATTCCTCTTTCCTTTTTTTTCTTCCATGGTTATCATAATGCATAATAATCAAGCTATATCATCCTAACCATAGACCACAGAATGTATTAACATAACTGACAGTGGAAATCGTTATTCAAATCAACCTGATGTGCTTTAGTGATTCTGTTCCCTTTCTTTAATGTTGGATTCTGCACATTTTAACTTGTTATTTGATGCCAGTTGCACTGGAGAGTCAAAAATGCAAAAGCATGTGACAATTTAGATTAACTCATTTGATTTATGAACGTAAGATGACTGATGCAAAAGGTCAATAAAAATCTTTCCTTCTCCAACATCAATAAAAGAAATACAATGGTCCAAAGAAACACAGACAGATTGGTGTAAAAAAATAGAATGTTTTCATAAATGTCTTAATTTTATTATTACATGAGAGTATTAAACCTCGTATATAAATATCTGTAACATACCTGATAGAATTAAATCATGGATTTTAAAAAGATATTGATATTTCAAGAATAAATATAATGATCTATCTTTTCTAATGATTTCTTTCATGTAGTTTTGTGTAGGTAATCATGTATTTTTAGCATATGAAACATATTTTAGGATTTTTAAAAACATTTTTGAGGTTTCACATATCTAATATGCTTTGAACCCTAAAATAATTCAAACTTACATGTAGCTCCACCTTACCTTTGGAAAATGACTTCATTAAATGTATCTTATTATTCAAAGGGAACTTTCAAAATCTAAATACTAATCTGAATTAAAATTAACTCAAATAAGGAAAACTAAATAAATTTTATTCAACCGTACTGAAACTATACACATTTGCATGGGTATATGTTAATGGCATTTGAAAAATCTTTATTAAAATAATGGCAAATTTCAATGCTTATAGTCCAACTCCAAATGAAACTAGCAGGTTCTAATTATAGATTCAATTCCAATTAATCCAATTCAATGACATTTTAATAAAATATGAAGAGAACATTTTAATTGTACATAAATAAAAACGATGGAGAAGAGGGTTTGCCTTCCCAATGTACATATTTTTAAATCTATTGAACAGAAAATTTGAAAATGAAATATTGAAAGGCCAAAAAAAAGTAATCAGTAGTGATGTAGTGTAGTTAAGCAGCCATGTAACAGGCTAGACTATAAAAGAAATTATGCCAGGATAAAAACTGATCATAGTCTATAAAAATTTTAATAAAATTGAAAATACAGCACCCACTAATCATAGTACTAGATACCTTCAGGATATAAGTGTTTATTATTCAGTAAAAGGTGAGGGTAAGGTTAATGAAACTCTTCATGGAATGATAAGATCATTTTTAGACTAAAAGTGTGCTTTTGAACTTTTATGTAAGGCTGTAGTAATGGATACAAATGTCAGATTTCTCTTCTTTAGAAGAATACAAGCGTGGAATGTGCTGTAGTAAAGTACTAAACTAGAAGTAAGAAGGAATGATTCTCCTCCCAGGTCTACTCTTAACTCTTTCTGGATTCTTTACCCATTTACTTAGTCTTTTGAATATTATTTTCTGCATCTGTACAATGAGAAGGTTGAAGGACTCTCTAAGACATCACCTTTCTCATTCTGTAATTCTATGGTTTTCAAAAAAATGAACTTACCTGCTAATGGAGGGCCAATAAGAACAGGGCAGCATTCCACAATGGTGACAAGTCCCACTGCACTGGAAAACCTTGTGGCACCAACAAGGTCCATGAGGGTTTCAAAGAGGACACTGCTGACCATGCCAAATGAAAAGCCAAAAAATACGGCATATACCACCAAGCCAGTGTAGCTTTCTGCCAGAGGGCACAAGAGATGACAGATGCCATTATATAAGACTGCAAAACTGAAGAAGTATTGTATACGAGGCCGGATCAGCTTGGTATTTGCCAATAGACCCATGGAAGGCCTAGCAAACATATCTACAAAGGCCAGGATGGACAGCAAAAAGGCTGCAGAATATTCATCAATTCCCTTGTGTTTTGCATATGGTGCCAGGAACACAATTGGTGCAAAAAACCCAATAAACATAATGACATTTCCTGATAGGTAAATCAGGAACCCTCTGTGCTTAAAAAGGGACAGGTCTAAATATTTATTGATAGTTTGCCATGCCGATTTCTTCTTTATGATTTCCTGTACACTTGGCTCTCCCATTACTTTTTCAACATCTCTTTTAGCAGGAGTTTGTTTAGGCCCAACGGGTCTCATGAGTGACCCAGCCACACAACAGTTCAAAAGGAGCCCTCCCAATATCAAGAAGCTCCCTTTCCAGCCAAAATGATTGAAAAGAAACTGATTGAAAGGTGCCAATGTACTTAAGAACACAGGACTTCCAGCCATGGCCAATCCATTAGCAATTGGTCTTTTCTTGTAAAAGTACTTGCCAATCATGGTTAAGGCAGGTTGTAGGTTGAAAGCTAAGCCCAAACCTGGAGGGAAACAAAATAAAACTAAAGGTAAATAATTTTCATAAAATGGGTAATTTTGAAGAACATTAAAGTGGATAAGACAACTGAGTCCTGCCTATGATCACTTGTGATATTCATTGTCAGATGGACAGAATTTTTTTTAAGTTTTTATCACTAGGCACACAATGGGACAATTCAATAATATGCATACATCATCTTATAGTCTTACTATTTCATATTCAGACAGAGGTATAAGAACACAAATTCCCACTGATATTTGAATGATGTTACCTAGAATGAGTTAAAATGGAGACAATGAGACCCAGTGTTCCAATAGTGCAAAATATCCCTAACTTCCTTAGCATGGGTATTAACCTTATGAAGATCATACCTTCTCTTTACTTCAGACATGTGTATGAGTTGTTTCAATGAAAAAAAATGAAAACAAAACATCTTTAGATGTTTTATCTTCTGATACTGAGCTTCTCCATATATATGGGTCTGGTTCTAGAATAAAAGACCCAGAGTCTGTAACCTTTACCATATATTAAAACTTTCCATCATAGTTAATTATGTTCTGTTGGTAAGGCCTTCCAGGAACTGAGCACAATCCCCTCATGCTGTTATGAGGCATCTGATATATTTCTAAAGTGTCATTAAAAGTGCATATATACGTATTGGTATGCTTTCATGTGATTATTGTTGTTGGTTTTAAAGGACTTTGGATTAGGAAAAAAAAGATATTATTTTAAAAGTTGTTATCATTTTATGATTCTTTTTAGAGAGTAGAAAATATATGAAATGATTATTCAAGGGTGTCAGTTCCAGAATTATCATCCAGGGGTTATTCATACATGCTTACATGAGTCATATACAGGGGATGACCACTATGTAAATGTAAGTGTAAACATAAATCACATAAGCCTAAAGAAATGGTATTAATTCAAACTATTTAAATAAACATTTAAAAATATATTTCATAAATTTGTTTTTGTTTGTACATCACTTTGATTCCCCATTGTATCACTCCTCTAGTGCCCTCCAATCAAGCCACCTTATTAAACACACAATACACACACACACACACACACACACACACATACGCACACACACCCACCATAGAAAAAGAGAGAGGGAGTTATTCAGCAAATACATATATGCATATGTTATATATATGTATATATACATATATGGTATATATATATACATACAGAGAAGGAGAGAGACACTGAGAGAGAGAGAGCTTATGCAGTCTTCCATACCCATATCATACTCATATAACACCTCTAATACTTCTCCCCACCAAAAAAAGATAGGACAAAGTCAACTGTCATAAGCCTATTGAGATCAATCTGGAGTTTCAGGTTCAAGATTAGTATGAAATGAGATATTCAGACAATCTAACATTTAAAGAATATGCAGCAACGATATAGCATTTATTAAGTTAGGCACAACTTCCCTGTCTTTTATTAGACATGGTGGTTTCTTGATCTTTTTACCATGGCAAGAGCCTGTGAAGGGTTCTAACTCCTTGGGTGCTGGCTTTTTAGACCACCAGGATGCTATGCAAGTATTTTGAGTCTTAAACTTTTGAGCCAATTAAATCTTTTTTTTTTAATAAAGTACCTACTTTATTGATTTATTTATTCATTTATTTAAATGAAGTACCTACTTCATTTATTTTTTTACTTATTTATTTTTTGGGGGAAGTTGGGGTTAAGTGACTTGCCCAAGGTCACACAGCTAGTTTTTGTGTTAAGGTCAGATTTGAATTCAGGTCCTTATGACTCCAGAGCCGGTGCTCTATTCATTGCGCCACCTAGCCGCCCCTAGAGCCAATTAAATCTTAAGGATAACTGAAATATGTTTATGTCTTTCTGTCTATCTATCTATCTATCTATCTATCTATCTATCTATCTATCTATCTATCTATTATCTATCTATCTATCTATCTATCTACCTATCCATCCATGCATCCATCCATCTATTTATCTATCTACCTTGATCTATCTCATCCTTATCTGTGTGAGGTAGAACCTTGATATATCTTTTATCCCACCCATGCCCCTTTCCTTAGGAGCAAGGAACTAAGTCCCATACAGAGGACTTTCCATCATTTAAATGGCTCAAGAAGCTGGTTATAGGTGGCACTGAAGAAGTTTAGTTAAGAGCGAGAAATATAGACAAGGAAGAAAAAAGTTGTGATTCTTTTTTTAAGCGATGTTACAGTCCCCTGAATAAGTCACACTATAGAGGAGAAAATATCAGAAATTTCAGGTTTTACTATGTTCTTAAGAAAGAATAAATCTTGGAGGGGTAGCTAGGTAGTGCAGTGAATAGAGCACCAGCCCTGGAATCAGGAGGACCTGAGTTCAAATTTGACCTTAGATACTTAACACAAAAACTAGCAGTGTGACCTTGGGCAAGTCACAACCCCAATTGTCCTACCTCCCCCCCATAAAAAAGAAAAAAAAAGAATGAATCTTGGATATTAATGATATGGCCCATGTGGTAAATGATTCTAAATCTTTATAGCTCACAATAGGTCTCCTGATGTAAAGCAGTGACAAAGACATACCATGAAATGTTCATCACAGTCACCAATCCTTAACACAGGTCAAGATGATATTTGCTGATAACCAGACCAAAGCACATGTTATTGCCTACTCCACAACCATTGGAACCTGTATTATTGCCTACTCTGCTTCCTGCTGACATTGGGGTCAAAATCATAACTGACCACAATGCTCATTGTCCCTTAGATCCCTGCTCCTGCCCCTTCCACTTCTACTGGGCCCCACACTACTACTCATTTGACTAGAGCCATATACTAACCAACCATGGTTAGTCATGGGATGCCAAGCGCTTCCACTGCCCCACCATACTGTAACTCAGCAATGTTTCAATGCCAAGGGCTGATCACTGCCTCCCTGTTCCAGACTAAGCTATCACCTCTGCCTTGCTTCACATGTTACCTTTGCTCCCTGTGCCAAGACTTGAACACTATCATCAGCACAGTTTCTTTAGTACCTTCTGCCCATGCTTCAGGTCAGGGAGTTACTTCCCCTGGGTGGGTCACCATATTAATAAAGTCATGAACGGCCACAGAGAATAGCTCAGCTAACTCTTTAGGGATTCTGGTCAGTCAGTTCATGACTTCTTTTCCTCCTCTTATAAAGGACCATCCTCTCCAAAACAGGAAATTCATCTTATTACCAGTCATCCCTACATGAGGGCCATCTTAAACTCATAATATATTTGCCATGGATAGATAAATCCAATTCAGGACCACTCATCAAAGCTCAAAGAAAGAAACACAAACAAAAAGGGGGAACCAGAGACTCTTATAAGCCAGCACATGTAGTTTTTGTACATGTACTGAGATATATGAGCAGATGTCACATTGTCCAGATTGTGGGAGAGAACCTGGATGGGGGAAGGGCCATATGGGGGCTTATTCTTCAGAGACCTCTTTCTTCCTTCTCATTTGAAGGTCCCAGAAAAAGTTACATTTTCCAGGAATGAGGGTAGGAGTTTTGTTTCCCTTTAAACTGATATAGCCCTGCCTTCCTCAGAAAGTCATCTGGGGTACATTTAGCAAACTTATTCATATCCTCAATCCTAGAAAAGTCCCTAGAGCATTGGAGAGGATCAAGCATTATCCTTTCAAGCCACTCTCCCAGGACTTTCCACACAACTGAAAAAAAAAATTCACATGGCACAGTTCCTGATGGCCTTTCAAATGTCATAAGAAAAAGAACTAAGTAGTTCATTCAGCAAAATTTCAGGGAGGACCCAAGCCTAGCATAGCCGGTTAGCAATCATTTCCTGAATGAAGCATTATGCAGATCCAAAAAGTGACAGTTTGAAGCTGTTACAGAAATTGTCCTAAGCCCTGAAAATATTAATCAAAACAAAAAGGAAGACAATCCTTGCCCCCTAAAGAGTTTGAATTCTGATAGGGAAAAACAAGCCATAAAAGGAAGCTGAAAAAGGAGGTTGCTAGGTACCTAGCTGTAATGGTAATGGGAATTTGGATATCTTCCCTGCCCCCTAATATGCTAAATATGATCACATGGAATTTGTGGTAGGAGGAGCTTGCTAAAGGGTGGAACAGAGTCCAAAGGAAACTGGGAGTCAGAGCAGTTAGACCTGGAGGGAGGAGAGGACACACCCAAGGAGACAGTTAGGCTTGCGAGTGCTTGCCCCTGCTGTGACAAAAAGTTTGTGAGTGTTTGTTTGTGGAAAGGCTAAAGGATGGTGCGCCTCTCTGCTGTGTTATGGTGTATTAATTTATTTGTTGCTATGATGGATTCGACTTTCTGGTTTGGGTATTTGGTTTTCTGATGTCTGAATTAATGATTTGCTTCTGTCTTATATATGGAGAGTCTGTTATATTTTGTGATTGAGACTTATGCCAGCATATTCATAGTCGCCATCAGCACTGTGAATATTATGTTGGCACTACACTAGCATATGGCTAAAACAAGAAAGAAGTTTAAGATATCTATCTATCTATCTATCTATCTATCTATCTATCTATCTATCTGTCTATCTATACACATCTGTATATATATATATATATGTATACATGTACACATAGTTAATATTATATTACCTATTATTGGACACTCTTAATAATCAGAATTTTAATAATATCCTTTTATTCTTGCTGTTAAGATATTTACTCTCAATTAGGTTAAATGAAACCACACTCTTTACGTCTTCACCTTGAGAACTTACCTTATAAAGGAACCTAGCTTGAGCTGGATCTCAACTCTTAATGTCCTTGTCCTGTTCAGTAAGATTTATGGCTAGTTAGATCATGAAGTGTGAGTTAATCAGAAAGAGTAGGTTTTCCCTGTTTGGTCACAGAAGCCAGTAGATATTTATCTCATGACCAGGCCTTGCCAAGTAATATGATCCCCTCCCCATTTTCTCCTAAAAGTATAAGCCCCTTTCCTATAGGAATTCTGGTGGGACACTCCCCAGAGTGGCAGGTTTGCTACCCTGTTATCTTGATTAAAGATACTTTATTCCTCCACTTATGAGTGATTCATTTTAGAACTTGAAAGAGTAGAGCCTAGAGAGGAATGAAGGAGTGAACTTGAAGCTGACTTGACCTTTTCCTTATAATGGAGTTTCTTGAAGAAACTAATCAATCATATAAAGGAGCAGAAGTATCTCCCAGGGTGAGAAAATGACTAAAATATGATGGAGAAAGAAGTCCAAAAAGACAAGAGTGGAGTCTGGAGAGAAAAGAAGTCAAGAACAAGGCTGACCTGGACCTTTCCTTAAAATTGCTGTTATTTATCTCATAGGTAATTTACACATTTTTTAAGGTTTGTCAAACCCTGTGTTACTGAATTCAATCATTGCTGATTCTTCCTTGTCTTTTTTGTTCCCTTGTTCTATTTTTCTATTTTTTTTATTCAGGAAAAAAATATCTTTTTGTGATTACTGTTTTAAAATATTGTTGGTCTAGAAAAAAAAACTATCTCCCCTTTATTCCTACTTTTAAAAAAGTATTAATTTGAAAATGTAGATATTCCTTCAAATGAATTTTGTAATTATTTTGTCTAGCTTTGTAAAGTAACTTCTTTGTATTCTAATCAATAGGCACCAAAACTTTAAATCAATTTTGGGACTATGTTTATTATTTTGATTTGTTTTGTTTTTGGAGAGGGAAAGGAAAGGCAATTGGGGTTAAGTGGGGCCAAGGCCACACAGCTAGTGTGTCAGGTGTCTGAGGAGAGATTTGAACTCAGGTCCTCCTGACTCCAGGGCGAGTGCTCTATTCACTGCACCACCTAGATGCCCCTATTTTTATTATTTTGACAAAGCATAGCCATGATTTTCTCTCCAATCACCTAAGTTATTCTTCATTTCTTTAAGAAGCAGTTTTGCAATTGCATCAAATAACATTTTAAAATTCTAGTACATACAAGGCACTATGCTATATGCCAGGTTTACAAAAATAAGAACACAACAGACACTCATTTAAAAAGCTTTGATACCTTGAAAGTTTCCAGAATAAATTATGTCTATTCAGCCTTTCCTTACATTTAATCCAACAAGAATAGAGAAAAAATTGTTTTATATCATAGGAATTTTTTTTTCCAAATGAAAAGTGTATTTCTTATCTGATGCTTCAAGGAACACTTTTTAAGCCAAATAATGCAGATGTGATAGATGTAATATTTGGAAGGAGTATTGATCATGGAAAATTAGTAGAATAATATTTGGTAAACAGACAGTTGAAGGCAAGAAGCTAAATAGCCTCTTGAAAGTAGAGAGGTAGGTTGGGAAGAGATTTTTTCCTCAAGTCACAGAAAATATTGCAAAGCTGTTAGGTTTTCTCCCATTTCCATTCAGACATTTTGACCTTGTGGTTATTAAAAATATATAAACTGGGGCAGCCAGGTAGCACAGTGAGTAAGAGCACTGGCTCCTGTGTCAGGATGACCTGGGGATCGAATTCCAGGCTCAGACACTTAGTACCCACCCAGAAATACCTGGCTGTGTAACCTTGAGCAAGTTACTTAACCCCAATTGCTTAGGGGTGGCCAGGTGGCTCAGCAAGAAAGAGCGCCAGCTCCAGTGTCGGGATGACCTGGTGATCAAATCTGGGCTCAGATACTTAGCACCACACCCAGAAATAATTGGCCATGTAACCTTGAGCAAGTTACTTAACCCCAATTGCTTTAAATATATGTATATATATATATATATATATATACACACACACACACACACACACACACACACACATATATATATAAACTAATAAAATTACAAATATGAAATGTTTGATGGGATTTTTAAAAAATCAGTCAAAATGGCACTTCTTAAATTCTCCTACACATGGGTTTGTTTCAAAGAACAAACGTAGATTAAGAGTTGGGAGCAAGACAAAGTCTACAATCCCAATAAATCTACCCAACATCATGCTGTGAGACACATGCCTAGAAAACACTGATAAATATCAAGGAAAACTCAGAGGTTTATGGATATGTTTAGGGATTTATTTGCTATGATTGCTAAAAAGACTGCAGACAAATTGGTTTCATTTCTAAAATGCTAATTTTCTTGATATCACTTTTGACCATCAGAGAGTGATCTCCTTAAAGTTAGGAGTCAAATCAAATATGGTCTTAACTTGTTCTCACTTATATGCAGGAAATAAATTCCAATTTCCATTTCCATCTACACCCAAGTGAAAGACTTAATAGAACCTCTGGAAGCCACAATGCCTATTTTGTATGTCAACTAACAGAAATGTTGCGTGTCAACCAATAGAAATACTATTATTATTATTTTATTTGTCGTAGGCATCATACACACAGGCATTGTTATTTAACCTCTCTGTATTTGTTTCCTCATCTCTCTAAGCTCCCTTCTTAGTTCTAACAATCCACAACTTTATTGGCTAGTAGAATAATGGGACTGCACACTACCTGACTTATTTTAGTTAAGTGCCCTTTGAAAAGAGATATTATTAATAGGTTCAATAAACTGTAGCTTTTTTTTTAAAAAAAGTAGATTTTTTGCATGTTTTGTTTTCCCATTGCCTAGATTTCCCCCTACATTTCTCTCTTCCCCTCCTGTCAGAAAGTCCTCTGAAATAATGTAACATAAAGAGAGAGAGACAGAGAGAGAGAGAGAGAGAGAGAGACAGAGACAGAGAAAGACAGAGAGAGACAGAGAGAAACAGAGACAGAGAGAAGAAGAAGAAGGAGAAGAAGAAGAAGAAGAAGAAGAAGAAGAAGAAGAAGAAGAAGAAGAAGAAGAAGAAGAAGAA
>NW_027185715.1:4755747-4825069 GCF_028583685.1 Petaurus breviceps papuanus | reverse complement strand
AGGAGGAGAAGGAGGAGGAAGAGGAGAAGGAGGAGGAGGAGGAGAAGAGAAGAAGAAAGAGAAGAAGGAGAAGAAGAAGGAGAAGAAGAAGAAGAAGGAGAAGAAGAAGAGGAGGAAGAAGAAGAAGAAGACGATGACAACAGAGGAGGAAAAAAATCAGCAAAACTGATCATTATATCAAAAAAATATATTACAGGTAATGTTTCACACCCATGGGGCCCCACATCTATAAAGGATTTAGGAGGAGGAGAATTTGTCTTTTTTACCTGCCTAACTCCCTTAGGAGCACTATTTTTATTTTCATCTTCAGGTGTTAATTAACAAAATATGGATATAGTAGAAATGGCAGTGGCTTAGGAAGTAGAGGTTCTCAGTTTGCATTTTGGATCCATAAATGAAGATTTACATTTCTTTAAATTTATATTTATAGTTTAAATTGATGCTTTACATGTCTGGCATTCCCCATGAGAAAAAATGTTTCTATAGTTTTTCTAGTTCTAAACCCTACTAACATAGGGGTTAAAAGTATGCCCTTTCTCCTAGGTATATTGTCACTTTAATAAGAGATTAAAATCCAAAGTAATTAAAGTATAATAGTGGAATAACTACAACAGTAACTAGTAGTGCTTTAAGGTTTGTAAAACACTTTACAAATATTTTCACATTTTATCCTCACAACTCTAAAAGATAGTTGATATTATTGTGCCCATTTTACAGATGTAGAAAATGAAGGAGGCAGTGCTAAAGTGTCTTCCCAGGGTCACTAAACTAGAATGGGGCTAAATTTGAACTCAGCTCTTCCTGATTCTAGGTCCAGAAGTCTATCCACTGCTCTACCTAGCTGACAATCAGAGATTACATAATTGACATTTTTGTTGCTGTTGTTCAGTCATGTCCCTCTCTGAGATCTTATTTGGGGTTTTCTTGGCAAAGGCACTAGTGTGTTTTATTATTTCCCTTTCCAGTTTCTTTTACATATAAGGAAACTGAGGCAAATAGAGTTTAGTGACTTGCCCAGGATCATGCAGCTGTTAAATGTCTGGCGCCGGATTTGAGATCTTCCTGACCTCAGGTTTGGCTCTCTACCCACTGCACCACCTAGTTGCCCACAAGTGCTATTAGTAGGATCAGTAAATATTTACTAAGCATTAGTACTGTAGTACTAAACTGTACTACACTCTGGAGATACAAATACTAAAAGAACAGATAATCCTTGCCATTAAACGACTCACATTCGGGCCATCCATCACACAAAGACATCTGCAGAATTTATTGAGCAGAGGGACTTAATGGAGATGTCCAAAGGAGCAGAGTCCACTGGGAAAAGAAGAGATAGCTGACCTATGTTCTCTCCTTAAATGGAGGTTTGGGGAGGGACTCTTCACTTTGCCCTCTAATCAGACAGCACCCAAAGTCAAGAGGTTTAGTACTGATGAGGCTTAGCTCGAAGACCCATGGCACTTTACATGATGATAACATTAAGCAAAGGGTCATCCCAAAATAACACTAGGTAAGTAATCTTCCACTTTGGAAAAAAAAGTGAGGGAAAAGTCTACCTGATGGCAAAGGGTAGAAAATTGCCTGGTGAAGGTGAGGAACTGAGGATCCACGTCTTGGTACAGTTTAGAATATACTGCTTCTCTTGATTCAGTTATGGTTCCTTGCCTCAAATCAAATTCCCAGAGACCAGGCCTCAGAGAAGCTGCAGGTCAATTCTAACAATTTATCAGCACAAAGTGTAGGAGGCTTTAAATATACTAGGTGGGTGGGGGAAGAAAACTATCCCTTTACCTTGTGTTCAGTGATGTTAAGAAGGGTTTAATTCAATATTGTAACTTAATTAATGCTGACTATATTACAGATGAGATTTCACATTCTTTTGGTACTTATTATTATTATTATTTGCCTTTTGGAGGGCAATTGGGGTTAAGTAACTTGCCCAAGGTTACATAGCTAGTTTTTTTGTGTGGGTGTTAAGTGTCTGAGGCCGGAACCAAACTGGGGTCCTCCTGACTCCAGGGTCAGTACTTTACTCACTGCACCACCTAGCTGCCCTTCTTTTGGTACTTATTGAAGGAACTAATATACTAGGACTTTCAAATTTTCAAACTTAGGTAGCTTTGAATCCATAAAGACATGATGAGTGAAGAAACACAGCAATTAAGTGAAAAATAACTTTTTTTAAATTTAGGTAACAACTGCAAATGCTAGTGCTTTAAAAAAATGAGAACTATTCCTATAATGAAATGATGTGACACAATCTTGTAGCTAACATGTTCATAAAGCAATTCTAAAGCCTCCAGAATTTATTTCTGTTATTCAAGATTTAGTCAGCAACAATTTTAATGTTAAAGCTAAGTAAGTGTATCCAGAAAATAAATTCTTTGGATACATTTGCTTTTTCATGAACATGTGTTTGAAACTCCAGGTGGCTTGAATGTGAATGAAGAGAAAATTGAAAAAAGAGAAAATAGAAACTCCTTGGATTACTGTAAAGCCAAATTCAATATTCTAGCACAACTAAATGAAGAATAAACAACTTTCAATTTAAAAAAATGCTTGTGTATGTATTGTATATTATGCCAAATAAATAACCAGTTTGACAGATTTTTTTTTTCCCATTCGATGGAGAGTTTTTTTATTGCCTCTATATAACTTTGGAATGCAGCATGGTTCAGAGGAGTTTAGGCATTGGAGTTAAGAAGACCTGGTTTCACATCTCACCTCTGACAATAGCTGTGCGTGTGACTGAGGCTATTCATTTAACATGTAAATGTCCAAGCTAGCTCCCAAAGATTTAAGGTGTGTGTTCATGGGTTTGGCATCTAAAGTCCTTCTTCGCAACAACATGGTTCTAATCTTCACTTTCAGGCTTTAATTATGATCTTTCACAAACTTTATGGTTCAGGCAAACTTGACTTCCTGCTATACTTCAACATGATATTTGATATGCCATTCTTGTGTCTTTGCACAATCTTTCCCCTCCTTATTCCCATCCTCCCTCCTCATCTCAGTCTCTTAGAAGTACACCCAAGTCAGCTCAATCAATAAACATCAATTGCTTTTTGACAATTGTCTTTAGGACGCTGTGCTAAGTACTAAGGGTACAAAGAATGGAAAAAAAAAAAGTGGGGGGGAACAGTCCCTGCTCTCTAGGAACTCGTAATTTATTAGGGAAGACAATATACAAATATCTATCTATCTGAAGAACTCTAATCAATTGTATGATATGGGAAACACTGGCAAAGGATTGTCCAGCATGTACATCAAAGAAGGCTCTGTGCTTTATGAGCAAAGCAGAATTGCAGCAGCTCAAAAGAAACGTGAGAAGTGTAAATTTGGAGACATCTCCACTCCAACTGTTCCTATGGATTATTTGTGCCCAACCTGTGGTTAAGCCTTCCAAGCTTGTAAATAGTCTGATCAGCCACAGTTGGACACACTGTACCTTGACTCTAAAAGGACAAAGGACAACCAAGCAATCTACACACACACACACACGTATGTATGTTTATATTGTGTGATGTGTGTATGTGTGTGTGTAATATATATAAACTTTTGCTGTCTCTCTAATATGTATACATATTAGCATATCCATGTACACACACAGTTGTACATACATGGGATAATTTGTAGTTAATCTGAAGGGGAAGCCACTACTCTGACCAAGGATTGAGAAAGCCTTCTTTAAAAAGGTGGGATTTTAGCTGAGATCTGAAGGAAGTAAAGGTAGGCAGGAGGTAGTGATGAGGAGGGAGAGCAATTCTGGACATGGAAGGACAACCAGTGAAAATACAGAGAGGTAGGAGATGAAGCATCTGTGCAAAACCAGTCACTGGATGGTTGTCGTGTGTGTGATTAGTCCCTCATTTTCAAAGTGGACAATGACATCACGGAGATGATGACATGACTGGCAACTGAAGTTGTCTGAGTGAGGGAGGGCTGTGCAAGGCCACCAGGCTCACTTTCTCTTCCAGAGCCACTGGATCCAGATGGCCAGATATTAATCAGGACAAGCCTTAAAGACAATTTACTCTGGATTCATTGATCAGACAATAGGTCCTTGCCCTGCCCAAGCACCACTTAATAGTTAAATTTTGGGCCCTCCTGGCTCAGAGTGAATGTAAATAATAACTGTTTATCTTTTGGTGAGTAACTCTGAGGGTCTTCCCCTCCCAGTTTCTTTTATTTTTTTTTAATTTTATAAAAGGGGTCATTCTTTGACTGACTTCTTAAAGAGGCCTATTCACTGAATGGGTGTTGACTCACTCAAAGTGAGAAGTTGAAAAGACCTTAATCTAAAATGTCCAAAGCTTCCCATTGCATCCTGGGCCATCTCTAGTCATCCTGATCCATATCTGGTCACTGGACCCAGATGGCTCTGGAGGAGAAAGTGAGACTGGAGACTTTACACAGTCCTCCTTCACTCAAATCAAAATCATTTGCAAGTCATGTTATCATCTTCCTGATGTCACGGTCCTCTTCGAGAACAAAAGATAAACCAGTGGACCATAGAGTATGTGGAGAACAGTAAGAGTATGTAGGAACCCTGGAAAGATAGGAGGGAAAAGATTTAAAGGCCTTTAAAAGAAAGAATTTGACATGTGATCCTGCAAGTGATAAGGAGACACTGGGGGTCTAATAATGAAGAGACTGACCAGATGTGCACTTTAGAAAGATCACTTTGATAGCTGAGTGGAGAATGGATCGGAGTGGGGAGAGATGAGGCAAGGAGACCATACAGAAATCTTTTGCAATAATGTAAGCATGAAGTGATAGTGGCAGTGTTAGAGGAGGGATGTAATGAAGAGAAAATTGACAGGCCTTCACAACAGATGGGATATAGAAAATGAGGTGGAGTGAAGCATTGAGGACAACACCTACTATGTAAGTCTGAGTTTATAGGAGGAGAGTGGTGCCCTAGACAGTAACAGAGAAATTAGGAAAAGAGGAAGGTTTGGAGGGAAAGATAATGAATTCAGTTTTGTACAGATTCCATTTGAGAGGTCTACAAGACATCCAGTTCACGATGTCAAGGAAACAGTTAGAGATGCAAGATGGGATGTCAGGAGAGAGGTCAGGGCTGGGAAATAGATTTAAGACTTGTTTGCTTAGTGATAATTGAATCAATGGGATCTGATGAGACCACCAACTGAAGCAGCATAGGGAAAAAGGCCCAGGACACAACCTTAGGATATTTTAGGATATATTAGGATATTAGGATATATTATCAGAGATAATAGCAATGAGGAGGATGAAAATCTAGGAAGAGTCCTAGAGAGAGCAGTCAGATATGTAGGAAGCGAATCAGGAGAGAACAGTGTCACAGCAACCAAGAGAAAAGAGAATATCAAGGAGAAAAATACAGTGATAAAAGTGAAAAGTTGCAAAAATGTCAAGAAGGAGAATTGAGAAAAGGCCATTAGATCTAGCACTTAAGATATCATGACTAATTTTGGAGGGATTAATTTCATTGGAATCATAATTTATTTGAATTCCCCTTAAAGAGAATTAAGAGGAGAAGAAAAGAAAGAAAGGAAGTGGAAGCACTGATGATAAAAAGTCTTGAGGAATTTAGCCAGGAAAGGGAGGTGAGATACAAGATGCTAACTAATGGGAATGGAAGACTTTTTGAGGATGGCAGAGATATGGGCATGTTTGGAGATATCACAAAAGCAGCAAGTAAGCAGGGAAAGATTGAAGATTAGTGAAAGAGCAGGGCTAATGGAGGGAGCAATCTACTAAAGCAGAGTGAAAGGAATGGAGCACTTGTGTTCATAGAAAGTTTTGCTTTGGCAAGAAGGGCCACCTCTTCATATGTGATACGAGTAAAGCAAGAAATGGTGGGGGAAGAAGTCTGAATAATGTGATGATGTGGAAGGGAAGAGAAGGAGCCCATGATAAATGATCTAATTTTTTTTTTTAGTTAAATATCAGGCCCAAGGTCATGGGATTATAAAGTTAGGGCTGGAAAAGCAGGTTTTTGCTGTTGTCATCTTTGTTGCTTTTCAGTTGTGTCTGACACTTTGTGACCCTATTTGGGGTTTTCTTGGCAAAGAGATTGGAGTGATTTGCCATTTCCTCCTCCAGCTCATTTTACAGATGAGGAAACTGAGGCAGAGTTAATTTACTTACTCGTGGTCACGTAGCTAGTAAGTGACTGAGACGGAGACCATATTTGAACTCAAGAAGATGAGTCTTCCTGACTCTAGGACTGGTACTCTATCCACTGCACTACATAGCTGCCTGAAAAAACTATTGTGGGTCATACATTAAAAACGCCTTGTTTTACAGATGAGAAAAACAAAGTATGCAGAAGTGGAATGACTTGCCCAAGTCCTCACAGATATTTCAGTGTCAGAGGCAGGATTTAAACTTGGTTGCTTCCCAATTCCACATCCTGTACCCTAACCTCTGTCTCTCTGAATATCTCTTTTCCTTCAAATTTGAGCTGAAACATCACTTCTTACACAAGGCCTTTTCTGATGTGCCTAGCTGCTATTGCCTTTCTATGAAAACACCTAATGTTAATTTTGGATATATTGTATATATACTTACTTATATAGAAGTTATCTCCCTTGAAAGAATGTAAGTTCCTTGAGGGCAATGACTATTTCATTTTTGTCTTTGTATCACCAATAATCTAGCATAGTGCCTGGAACATGGTAGATACTTAATAAATCTTTTGTGTTTGATTGACTGACTGATTGATTGATTGACATATCCCAAGTCTTGTGATCTTTTTTCTAGCATAGTTCACTGGGTTGATGAAATCACTGAGCCTTTCTGAAGTCCTATATAGGACCATACCACGATAGCTCCCATAATAAAAATAAAGCAAGTCCAATTAAAACTATTAATAATGAAAAATTTCCAGGGATAAACATAATAATTGAAAACAATAACTGGCAGCACCTTTAGAACAGCAGAAAGTGCAATATAAGCAAAGTGAAATGAACAGAAAACTTGAAAAATAGGCTTACCTCCAACAAATCCCACACAGAGGTAAAGTTGTATTACACTATTACAAAAAGATGCAGAAATCATTCCCAAAGAACATAGTATACCTCCTGCTATCACTATTGGTCGGCTGCCAAATTTATTCACCAAAATGCTGCTTATTGGACCTAAAGGGAAAAAAAAGATAAAGAAATTTTCATTAAAAAAAAGCTTTTTTTAAATACTAATTTTGAAGTCCAAAAAAAGCACATTGTTTATTTTCACCAAAAAATTTTACTTCATAAATTATAATTTAGTACAATATCTCAAAATTTCTATCTTGTTACTATTAACTTTTTAAATTGTGAAATTCTTGAAATCAGTATTTCTCCTTAAATACAATTCAACATGCATTTATTAAGCATTTCCTGTTTGTGCAAGGCACAGAGTTAGGTGCTATCTATAAAAAGTAAGTTAGTGATAAAATGGGGCTTTCTGAAGGCATAAAGGAAATACCTCCCTCCTGTCCCTTCCCCAGCCATGGAGATGGTAAGTAATATAGTATCACTTATACCTGCAAAATCTTGCAGAAACATATTTTCATGTTAGACATATTGCAAAAAAAAAAAAGCAAAAAAATGAGGAATATATACTTTGCCCTCAGAAATCATCATTTTTTCATAATGAGTCATTTGGGATTTTCTTGTATCATTGTATTGATAAGAATAGCCAAGTCTTTTAATAGTTAGTCATCATTATAACATTGCTGTCACTGTGTACAGCATTCTCCTCACTTCAGTTCTTCTCACTTCACTTTGCATTAGTTCATATAAGTCTTGTCATGTTTTTTTGTTCCTGAAAGCACCCCTCCTTGCAATTTCTTATGCTATAAAGGTACTCAATCACAATCATTTGTCACAACTTTATTCAGCCATTCCCCAGTTCATGAGCATAACCTCAACTTCCACTTCTTTGCTAGCACAAAAAGAGCTGATATAAATATTTTTGTATGCATAGTTCTTTTTTCCTTTTGCTTTGATCTCTTTGTGATACAGAACTAGTAGAAATATTGATAAATCCAAGGGGTGTATATATACAGTATAATAGCCCTTTGGACATAGAAGCAAATTATTCTCCAAAATGATCGGACCATTGACTATTCCATCAAGAGTTAATTGGGGTACCTATTTTCCTCCATCTGCTTCTGGCATGTGTGAGGTGGTAATTCAGGGTTGTTTTGATTTGTATATCCCTAATCAATAGAGACTTGGAGCATTTTTTCATATGAATATAGATAGTTTTTATTTCTTCTGAAAACTGCCTGTTCATTTACTTCAACCATCTATCAATTGGGAATGAGAATTTGACTCTGTTCTCTATCTATTTGAGAAATGAGCCCTTTATCAGAGACACATGTAAAATATATTATTCCATATATTATCTATGGTACTTGTTAGCAAAATGGAGTTTCTCTGATTACCTCTTTTAATTAGGTTGATTTTTTGTATTTGCTTTGTCTGAGATCACAATTGCTACCTTTGTCTTTTTTACTTTAGCTGAAACATATTGGATTGTGCTCCCATCCTTTACTTTAACTTTGTGTGTGGCCTTCTGTTTCAAGTGTTTCTCCTGTAAACAACATATTGTTGGATTCTTGATTCTAATCCATTTTGCTATCCACTTTTATAGGGGAGCTCATCTCATTCACATTCAAAGTTGTGATTACTAAATGTGTATTTCCCTCCATCCCACTTTCTTCTGTTTCTTCTCTTTTAATTCCTCATCAAAAATCTATTTTACTTCTAACCACTGCCTCCCTTCATCTGCCCTCCCTTTAATTCCTGTCCCCTTCCCCTCCTATTTCCCTATGGGATAAGATAGATTTCTATACACAAATCTGTGTGTGTGTGTGTGTGTGTGTGTATGTTTTCCCTCTTTTAACCACTTCCAATAAGAGTGAGCTTCAAGCATTGTCCATTCCCCCACATTTTCCCCTCCACTGTAAACTTCTTTCAGGCCTCTTTTATATGAGAAATGTTTTCCTATTCTACCTCCCCTTTCCCCCTTTTCCTAATGCATCCCTCTTCCTCAGCTCTTCATTTTGGGGGGAATTCATCTGACATAATCAATTCACACCCATGCCCTCATATATGTAAACTCCATTTAACTGCCCTAATAATGACAAAGTTCTTTGACTTAAGGAGGGAATAACATACACACTCAACTGGGAATCCTACCCTATAGGAAAGTAGGGGGGATGGGATGATAGAAGGGAGGGCCGATTAGGGCGAAGGAGTAGTCAGAAGCACTTTTGAAAAGGGCCAGGGTCAAAGGAGAAAATAGAATAAATGGGGGGTGGGATAGGATGGAGGACAAGATGAAGTTAGTCCTTCACTATGGAAATGTTTTTCATAACTACGCGTGTATAACTTATATTGAATTGCTTGTCTTCCAAGTGGGGGTGGGTGAGAAGAGAAGAAGGAAGAGAATCTGGAACTCAAAGTTTTAAAAACAAATGTTAAAAAATTGTTTTTACATGCAACCTGGAAATAAGATATTCAGGCAGGAGTATAGAAATACATCTTGCTCTACAAGAAAATAAGAGGGTAAGGGGGAGAGTAGGGGATATAAGAGAGGGCAGACTGGGGGAAGGGGTATTCACTATGCTTGGCATCTTGGGGTGGAGGGTAGGGGCGAGATGGGGAGAAAATTTGTAACTCAAAATCTTGTGGAAATGAATGTTGAAAACTAAAAACAAATAAATAAATTCTGGGGAAAAAATAATGAATAAGTTCTTAGCAGTTATGTGAATCATCTTCCCATATAGGAATATAAACAGTTTAACTTTACCAAGTCCCTCATGATTATGAATAAAATCACTTGAGAAGTCATAGGTTCACATCCCAAACACAAAGGGAAGTGAATCTTTTCCACTTTTCCATGGACTTACTAGTTAGAATAATACATGATAGATATATCCCTTTGGAAAATGTTACCTTGTACTAATGGGACACGCATAAAACATTTTTGTCAGCTCACTGAAGTTTTGTAATTGGATCCCTTAACAGTTGCTTTTCACACCTACATAGCATCCAATATTCAAGGCCAACCAATAACTGTACTGTGCTATATTTGTTGGCCCTAACAGTAAAAATATGAATCTGGAAAGGACAACTATTTGGGTACATGGACATAAAAGGAGAGAATTTATGATACTATCATTTTAAGAGTATCTGAATAGACTTAGAATTTTATTATATGTTTTTTTGACTACTGATATGAGTGTATTCAAAGACAAGGGAGAAACCAGAAGGTATTCTAAATTATATCTCTGAATGTTTTACCTGATTTCATTATTTCACAATCTTCTGCTATATTCTCTGTCTTCTGGAAACTTCCAGAAGAGCCCAATACATAAAACTTTACTTAAATCAAGGGTTCTTAACTTGGGACTCCCAGAAAAGGGTCTGCGCATAGATTTAAAATGATCCATGGTATCTAATGGGAAAAATACTCTTTGTTTTCACTAATCTCTAATAAAAATTTAACATTCCCTTTAATTATGAATGTAGGCAAGAAGTAAAATTCAGAGAAAGGGTCCATAGGCCTCAACAGACTTCCAAAATCTCTACCACATAACACACAAAAAAGTTTGAAATCCTTCTTTTGAAAGATACAGAGAAATAAAAACACAGACATACTGCGGGAAGGGAGAGGGGATTTTCAGCTATATTTCCCAGAGTTGCATTGCTTCACCTCAATGAGATTTCACGTGGCTTTCCATCCTTCAAGAACACAGTTCAACAGACACAGTAAAATTAGTCAGCCAAAACATCAGCCTAAAGACCCAGGCTTTTTTTGGATTTATCTGTTGCTCCCAGAATACCTACTGACAGCAGGTGTTACCTGCCAGATGTCACAGTTCAACAGCTCTATCTTCATTGGTTATGATAATAGATGTGATGATGATTTAGCAACTTGAACCCTAGAAAATTTTGAATCAAAGATAGTTTTCAACACTTTCCTCTAAAAAAGATATGATTCAGGGTCAAACCTAACTAAATCTATAGATATTGCTATCAATATTACTTAAAATAGCATTTAATAAGTTTCTAGTATTCCATGTATTAAGGAATCTCATCATATTCCAGACATATAAATAAAATATAACTCCTGTCCTCACAGAATTTGAAATTTACAATCGGAAGACATAACACAATACATAACATGTATATATACATATTATATGAATATAAAGACATGTGTGCATAATTAAACTATCTCTATATGTGCATATAGTCATGCATATTAATATAGTGAAAAGTAAACATACACATGTGTGTATAATAAGTAAATCTTAATGGTAAAAAGAAAGTATTATGGAATATCATAGAGGACACTATTGTTGACTTAGGAGATTAGACAAATTTTTCTTAGAAATGAGAGTAACTGAATTGAGCTTTAAATGTTAGGTAGGAATTCAATAGTTGGAGAGTAGATGCATAGATATTAATATGGATAAAATCAAGGAGTCAGGAGAGTATGTAATATAAATAGATTAAGGGGAATGGTCCTATTTGGCTGGAGCATTGATGACGTAAAATGCAGTGGTGTAAGATAAAACCTCAAGAGTAGAATGTTCATCAATAAAACCTTTCTTGTGTTTTGTTTTTTTTGCTTTTTGAAGGGGGAAGGGAGGGCAAGTGGGGTTAAGTGACTTGCCCAAGGTCACATCGCTAGTTTTGTGTAAGTGTCTGAGGTTGGATTTGAACTCAGGTCCTTCTAACTCCAGGGCTGGTGCTCTATTCATTGAGCCATCTAGCCACCCCAAAACCTTTCTTTTCATAACGGAAAAAAAAAAAACACAAGTGAAGGAAAAGTCAAGTGTTGGCAGACTGTTGCAAGGCTAAGAAAAACAAAAGGAACCTTTGAAAGGTTTTGAACAGAGGAATGCCTTGACATGATCTATAGAAAAAGATGATGTCTAGTAACTGGAGATTTTAGGAAGAATCAGTCAGAGGAAGGGGCTACAGAGGGAGGGGATGTGTGAGAATTGCTGGGGTAGAGTGAATTTCAAGGGCAAAAGGTATTTTGTAGCATGGTGGGGATAGATCCTGAGGCAAACAGGTTAAGTGCCTAGGGTCACACAACTAGTAAGTGTCTGCAAGATTTGAACTCATGGAAAGAAGTCTTCCTGTTTCCAGGCCCAGCACTCTATGCACTATGGTGCCACCTACCTACCCTAGAAGGTATTGAAACCCTTGCTAAAAGATAAAACTCTGTGTGTGTGTGTGTGTGTGTGTGTGTGTGTGCATCTGTCTGTGTCTGTGTGTGAAGGAATAACACATCAAACCCTTACCAATAATTCATTAACAATAGTTAGTGGTTCCCTAACAGGGTGATGAGTAAATGGAACATAGCTGGCAGTTGTGTTTTTGTTCTCATGGAGCCAGTAATCAGGCAATGAGTCACTGAAGCATAAATTATTCATCAAAAGCACCCAAAGAGGGTAAATTAAAGTTAAATGAATGCTGGGCAAGCAGAGGGCAGTCAAGAACTCTGGATGCCTAGGAGAGGAATGGATCTGAATGAGAATGTTTTTGTCTGAAGATAGAAACACAGTGATGGAGGAGGCAGAAGAAAAAAACAACAATTTTTTTTTTGTTTATAAATAGTTATCCTTATAATTAAATGAACACAAATAAATTTCCTATAACAATAGATAATATATAGTATATGTGATGGTCTCCACTTAAGGATTTCTTTCCCTAAAAAGAGATTAATTTTATTGAATTTATAAGATATAACCACATTTTTAAAAAATTCATTGGATTTTAGAACTTGAAGATAGCTCAATCAACACTTTCTTATTACAAATGAAGAAACTGAGGTCCAGAAATGTTAGGTGATGTTCCTGAAGTCACTAGGTCACCTAGTGGAAAAATCAGGACTGAAACTAAAGAGTTTTGATGTCAATGAGTCAGTCAATAAACATTTATGAACATCTTTTATGTGCTAAGCCTGGGGCTGCAAAAAGAAGCAAAAGACAGTCCTTGCCCTCAAGGAGCTCAAAAATCTAATGAGGGAGACAACAACCAAAAAAACATGTATGAACAAGTTATGTACGGGACAAATAGAAAATAATTAGTGGAGAGAAATCCCTTAAAACTTTTAAATAACTTTGCACAAACAAGCTATTTACAGGATAAAAGTAGATACAGTTTCTGAGGGATGGCAGTAGCATGAGGAATCAGTAAAGACTTAAGACAGAAGACAGGAATTTAGTTGGGACCTGAAGGAAGCCAGGAAAGCTAGCAGGTGGAGATGAAAAAGGAGAACCTTCCAGGCATGGGAAAAAATTCCCTGAGCTGAGGAATGGAGTATCTTATGCAAGGAACAGCAAGGGGGCCAATGTCACCAGATTGAAGAGTATATGGTAGGTGGTAAGGTGTAAGAAGGCTGGAAAGATGGGGACAGGGGAAAAGGAAGGACTCTGAATAACAAATAGAGAATTTTGTATTTAATACAGGAGGTGATAGGAAGTCACTGGAGTTTATTGAGTATGCAAATGACATGATCAGACTTGTGCTTTAGGAAAATAACTTTGGTGGCTGAATGGAAGATGGATTAGAGTGGGGAGAGACTTGGGGTAGGTAGACCTACCAGCAGGCTATATTGTAGCAACAGAAGCATGAGGGGATGAGGGCTTACACCACAGTTTCATGGAAAGAAGGACCTAGTTTTGAGAAATGTTACAAAGGTAAAATCAATTGACCTTGGCAAGAGATTGGATGTGGGAAGGGAGAGACAATGAACAGTCAAAGGTAATATGTAAGTTCTAAGGATAGTGATACCAGTGACAGTAATAGATAAGTTAAGATGGGGGAGGGTTTATGGGGAAAGATAATGAGTGCCGTTTTGGATATGTTTAGCTTAAGATATCTATTGGACATCCAATTCAAGATGCCTCAAAGATACTAGAGATTCCTGAAAGATAGAGATAGGAGCCTAGATGTCAGCAGAAAGGTAAGAGCAGGAGAGGTATATTTGAGAATCATGTTGGCTCCAGAGTCAGGAGGACCTGGGTTCGGATCCAGCCTCAGACATTTAACACACACACACACACACACACACACACACACACACACACATACAATTAGCCTCATAACCTTGGGCAAGTTACTTAACCTCAATTACCCTCCCAAAAGGCAAAATAATAATAATAATAAAGATGGTAATGAAATCCATGGGAGCTGATGAGCTGACCAAGTATTGTAGAGGGAGAAAAGGAGACTGAGGCCAGAGTCTGGTGGGATACCTGCAGTTAGAGGAAGTGATGTGGATGAGTATATTTAGCAAAGATTTAGAAGCAGAGGTCAGACAGGTAGTGGGAGAACCAAGAAAGCCTGGTCCCCAAAAGAGAGTGCCTACATCACAGGAGTTACCTCAGGGTCACAGGTTCCTCACCTCTGGTAGAACATGACTTTTTTCCATTATAATCCACTGGCTTTGGGGTGAATTGTTGAAAGCATTCTTATTCAGGTGTAGATTGGACAATTTACTCTCAGAGGTCACTTCCAGCTCTGTGATTCTGGGGCTGTATTTCATTGAATGTATCAACTAAATGATGTATCTCATGAAGGAAATGTTTTCTAAAAGCATTAAAGTCCCATAAGTGTTTCAGCTTCTACTAGAAACCCCAAAGAAGAATAAAGAATCTCAGCCAACTTTGTTGTGCATTGTTTTAAAATATAATAAGTCTCACTGTTGGCCTTTCAGTGAATATGAATCTCTCTACCTTCCAGCTGTGAACCTGGACTCATCCCTTTATGAACATACCGAAATCAGATTCTACATTTAACACCATCTAAAAGCAGTTTACACTTCCCATCTGTCTGCCTATATACAGGAACATACAGCATCATGTTCCTTTTATCTTTAATCAGAAGAAAAATAAACCCCCAAACTAAAAGCATATGACACAGAACCACAGACACTAATATGCATTTTTAAAGGCAAAGGGAAGGGGAGAAAAGGGGAAAATATAATACTTTACCTGACCTACTGACAGTAATTTATCTGATTAATAATTGAAGAAAAAATTTTATTGATTTTGTTAAAAAATAAAATAAATTCCCCTTCCCATTTTCAAGACCATTTTATAATTTCTACTTTTGCCATTATCAAAAAGATAAAAGGCATACATTACTATTATTACAATTATTATTATTTCTACTCTTACTTTGATCACCAATCTCCCTCTATAATGGCTTCCCAGCTTTTAAAAAATTCAGAGAAAGCAATGACCTACCCTGGAAGAGATAGTTCTGATGGGAGTTCACCCTACCAAGAAAGTCATAGGTCTGGTCTCTACTTCTATCCTAGGCCTCATATGATTTCTATCCTCCCACTGTGCCTACTTATTCCTCTTTTTTCTTTCTCATTTCCTTTCTTTTCATTTATATTCTCTGTTTCTCTGTCTCTTTCTTTCTGTCCCTCCTTCTCTGCTTGTCTGTCTGCCTCTCTTCTCTGTCTCTCTCTGTGTCTCTTTCTGTCTCTGTCTCTCTCTGTGTCTCTCTTCCTGTCTCTGTCTCTCTTTCTCTGTCTCTGTCTCTCTCCCAATCAATCTACTCTTACGTTTCCCCAAAAAAGTCCGTAACACAAAAGAGCTTAAGAAATCACACTTTAAATACTGAAGCAATATCTACTATCCATTTTACTGTGCTATTGTGAGTACTGAGACAATATGTGTAAAGTATTTTATAAGTATAAATCAAAATGTACAATTAAGTTATTATTATTAAAGGAGTAGAGAAGAAAGGGCAGAAACTTAGTGACTTTCAGTGAGGAATTTGAAAACAGTTATTCCATTTCACTACACACCATAAACAAGTCTGAGTCTATTTAAACTTGCTTTAAAAAAACACCTGTAAGAAATACCTTTCTAATACTAGAGGAATGAATAAGAATGCTTTGGACTGCAATCAGGATTATCTACTTTTTTTCCCTCATATGTATTTTTAAAAGAATTTACAAATGAGCTAATTACTCTATTTATAAATGCTTTCAGCTTAAATATTTTACATGTAAATTGGAATATAGTCTATGAATCAACACCTAATTTGCATAGTTAATGAATTACTGATAATACACAGTGTAGGTTTTCCCCATTAGCCCTGAATAATTAGGATTAGCCACTTAAGCAAATGTTAGAGGGGTTGGCCCTATTTCCTTCTTTTACTGAGTCTATTAATGCAATTTAAATCAAATTGATAAAATGAGAACTGTTATGTTTAAAAAAAATAGACTGTCTTTTAGATTACACGTTAGTTAAATAATTTATTCCAAGTGCATGTTGAAAGAATTTTGTATTTCTCATAATTTTCTACAGTAAAAAATGCCTTTGCATAATAAATCTAACAAAGATGCTAAAACAGTTTTGCTCTCATGGTTTTTAAGTATTTAAAGATCATTTAAGTAATAGAGCCATATGTCCACTTCATATTATCTAGGAGTACTGCTAGGTGACAAGTTTCAAAGCAATAAATAAAAATAAAAGTATTTTTTTCAGTTTCTTCAGACATATTTAACAATAAGTTATTGCCTAGAAGCCCACAACACTAATAGTGGATATAAATCAAAACACCAGAAAATATCCCACTTCCCAAACAAAAGTAGAGACAATTTGGTTTACCAATTCAATCAAGAAAAGAAAACCAGTATTGAAACCCAAATTAGATTCCCTTATTAAGTGTTTTCTGGTTTTCATTTAACTTTAGAAAGGACCTCAGGCTGATGGAAATCTTTTTTTTTTTTTCCATTCCTGATCCCATCTTCTCCCATTTCCTCTAGGACCATTTTCTACCCTATCAATGTTTTTTTTTTCTTTCTCTTCCTCACTCTGTCCCCTTCTACTAACTCCTCTGCTTACAAACAAGCTTAAGTTTACTCTGTTCTAAAATTGGGCAATATAGGTAGTTCTCTGGATAGAGGCCCAGATCTGGAGTCAGAAGACTCATCTTCCTAAGTATATATCTAGCCGCAGTCACTTACTAGCTGTATGACCCTGGGCAAGTCACTTAACCTTGTTTGCTTCAGTTTCCTCATCTGTGAAATGAAGTGGGGAAGGAAATGGCAAAACATTCCAGTGTCTTTGCCAACAAATCCCCAAATGGGATCACAAAGAGTCAGACACCACTGAAAAATGACTGTACAACAACAAAAATTCTAAACTTAAAAAAGTAATTACTCCCTCACCAAAACCAGCAAAACTAAAGAGTCCCAGTACTAACCTATGAACTTGTTCTCTATTCAAGTTATCCATATAATTCCTTAATTTCATTGCTGAATTAATATAGTTATCTACTCATACTCCACACACCATCTCACTTGTTTATTCTTTCACCCCTTGAAAAACTGAAACTGATTTTTTTAAGGTTAACAATGACCTATAAATGTCCATATTCTAAGGTTTTTCTCAATTTTCATGCTGTTTACCTTTGAAGAATTTGACACTATTGACCATGTCTTCATTTTTAATATCCTTTCCCTGTTCTATGACACAACTCTCTTTTGTATTGTTTTCTTTTCCCCTTACCTGTATGACTATCATTCTATCAGAGTCTACTTTATTCCTTCATCTTCCTCTTCCTTCCCCTAAAATGTGAATGTCATATTGGGAAGCTCTTCCTTTATAGCAACTTCTTTGGCAATTCAGATCTATTGTAATGATGAAATGTGTACATGTATGTGAGTGTATATTTCTGTTTAGTCATATTGAAACACATTTAAGAGATAAGGGACTGAACTTGGGTTTTCACTGGTACAGGGAACTCCAAGATCGAGGAGTAACAAATGGCTTTCTCTGAAGTTTATATTCATGGAAATTTGCCTCTTAAACTTAGAGATCTAGTGACCAACTCATCAATCATTGAGGTAGTATGGCAGAATTGAGATGGGATTAAAATCTTGGTCTTCCTGACTCCAAAGTCAGGTCTCTATCCACAATACTATATATCTGTGTATATTATATTATGATAGTTATGTCAAATCATATATAACACAACACAAACTTGTTTCATGGCATATATCATATATCATATCATATCATTCCCTAAAAGACTTACCTCTACTCTGCTACAACCAACTTTCTTATTTCTTCTTTTTTTTTTTTTTGGAGGGAGGAAGACAGGGCAATTGGGGTTAAGTGACTTGCCCAAGGTCACATGGCTAGTAGCAACTTTCTTATTTCAATGGATCATGGATCTAGGAAGGGACATTGGTGGTCATCTCTTCCAACCCCTCTATTTTGCAGATTATAAATTATTTCATATCATTATTATTTTACAGGTAATAAATTAAAGACCAGGAAAGTTAAGTGATTTGCCCAATATCACACAGGTAGTAAGTGCCATAGGTAGGATTTGAACTGGGTTGTCTCATTCCAGAACTAGTACTATTTTCCATTGTGCCACCAGGATCCCTCAAGTTATTCAGGCTGGCAATCATCTTTTGGAGTGATCTTTTTCTCTTTGCTATCTCTCAAGTTCTGCCTGTCACTAGGTCCACACTTAAGAAACTCATAGGACTTCTCAGAGCTCATACTCCATTGATAGAGTTTTTGAGACTCCTAGGTCCCCATTATGATGAAATATCATAGATACAGGTTTTTTGGGTGTTTTCATTTGTTCTTTTATTTTTGTGGACATCTATCTCTATACTTCTGTAAAATATTTCTCAGATCACTCTTATTTTGCATTCTTATCCTCATCTCTCTTAATTCAAGTGCTCATCACTTAACAATTGTATTCTTGAAATAGCCTCTAGTTTATCTCTCTAACTTCTATTTCCCCTCTTTTTAAATTTATCTTATAAACTACTATCAGATAAATCTTCCCCTTTATATTAGGTCTGTCTTGTCACCTTTAATCTCCCTCTTGACTTTGCCATAGCGTCCAATCTCTTCTGCTCAGCTATATTGCCCCACATTGTAGTTGTTTACTCATTTCAGTCATGTCCAACTCTTCATGACCCCATGTGGGGTCTTCTTTGCAAAGATACTGAAGTGGTTTGCCAATCTCTTCTCCAGATCCTTTTACAGATAAGAAAAATGAGGCAAAAAGGGTTGAGTAATTTGTCCAGGGTTACACAGCTAGTAAGTATCTGAGGGCAGATTTTAATTAAAAAAGATGTTTTCCTGGTTCCAGGCCCTGCATTCTATCCTGTGTGCCCTTAGTTGTCCCAGGTATTACTCCATTCCATCTAACAAATGTATTCACCATTTATCCTCAATATGAACTTTGCACTCTATGCTAGTTGCATAAGAGAATGATTATGCTTCCATTTTCCTTCTCATGTGGTCCTGTTGGGAAATTTTCTTTGGCAGGTTTTATCCCTCTTTGTTGTCTGTTCAGTTTCTACCCATCCTTCCTGACTATTTTAAAATTCGATGTTATTTATATAGTCTTGCTGAACTATTCCAGGGATATCGTCTCCTTTTCTGCAAATAGGAACTCTATTTGCAATTGTAGTAGATCACATGAATTCTGGAATGTATTTGCTTTCTAATTGCTTCATGTAATTGTGTTAGTCTTGGCAGTCTTCACCTGAATTAGATTGCACAGTAACCATGTTTTATACATACTGGGTACATGATGAACATTCAATAAGAAAATAATGACTAAGTAATCAATTTGGTAAAATAGACAACTCTAAATGTAATGAAAAGACCCTTGACTTAGAGTCAAGAAACACAACTTTGAATTCTGACTGACATTTACTAGCCATAGGAGCACTGAGACTCTCTTATCTACAAAATGTAGATAATTATATGTTCCTTGCATATCTCTCAGGGTAATTATAAAAAAAAAAACATCATAAACTTTAAAACATCATATGAATGGGACTCATTTTTATTACTCTTAGTAAAATATGGCCTACATATAAATAGAAGAAAAACTTGATAATTACCTGATGGTAATTTACAAAGGATCTTAAAAAAAAACTACTGTCATAGAAAAATCTTGATTTAAGATTATATAGTAAATATTTTTCAATATTTCTTTTCAAGTAGAGCCTTTCTCCAAGTGTAGCTTTCTCCAAGACTACCTACCAGTACTTTAGTAACTGCCCTTCATATCACATGATATGATGTTGCTTGAGAATATTTATAATTTATTTTTACTGTGAATACTTATTCATGACCTCTTATTTTCTCTACCCCACACCCCCATTCCTACAGAAGGAAGTTTGGACTCATGGCAGGATTTAGCTGTTAAACTTTCTCTGATATGTAATAAACATCACTGTAAAACAAAATTAATCCTTCAAGTTTGTGGTCTTTAGTGATCTAGCCAAGTATTTTGAAGAAATTCTCCTAGGCAGGTTTTGCTTTCAGACACACCTTCAAGATATTGTCTTGTTATCTCTCTTCCTTTTCTCAAACAAACTACTTGAAAAAGTCTTCTAAGCTCTAGATTTTCTCTTCTTCTTCTCTAACTACTCACTCCTTTATGATCTGACTTTCAACTCTTCACTGAACTGAAGCTTCTCTCCCCAAAGCTGCCAAAGAGTAATTACAAATTTTTTTTCAGTCTTTTCTCGGGCCCAATACTACATTTGATTTTGTTGCCCACCTTCTCCTCCCTCCTTCTGGATACCCATTACTTTTTGACTTTTCCTAACACAATTCTAATTGTTCTGCATATTCCTTCTCTGGATTTCTCTCTGTATCATTCTCCCTAATTGGGTATTCCCCAAGGTTCTGTCTTTGTCCCTCTTCTATTTGTATTCTCCCTTTTGGAAATCTTATAAGCTCATATAGGTTTAACTAACACCTATGCAGATGACTTCTACTTATCCAGCCTGGGATTATCCCCTGATTGTAAGTCCCCTATCACTAATATCTCATTGAATACTTCAGCTGAATGTCCCAAGGGCACCTCAGGCTCAACATACTAAATCTGAACTCATTATTTTCCCCTCCTAAATCCTTTCTGCTTTTAAACTTTTCTTTTCTTTAGAAGCCACCACAATCCTTCAGTGTCCCAGGTTCATAATCATCCCATTAATCTAGACTCCTCACCCTACAGAACCACTCAGCTTCCAAATATACCTGATTCTACTCTGACAATGTCCCTTGCATATGAAGTCCTCTCTTCACTCACAAATCCGTGATTTTAGTTCAGTCCTTCATCTCCTCACTTCTAGATTATTGCAGCTGTTTCCTAAGTGGTTACCCCTGCTTCAAGTCTCTCTCCCTTCAATCCATCCTACACATTGCTGTTTTCCTCAAGGCAAATCTACCCAAGTTACTCCCCCTACTCGATCAGCTCCAGTGACTTCCTCTAGGTTCAATATGAAACCTTCTTGTGATCCTTTTTGGGGTTTTCTTGGGAAAGATACTGGAGTGGTTTGACATTTTCATCTCCATCTCATTTTATAGACAAGGAAACTGAGGCAAAAAGGGTTAAGTGACTTTCTGAGGGTCACACATTTAGTAAGTGTCTGAGGCCTGACCTGGGGTAAGGAAGACTCATCTTCCTGAGTTCAAATTTGACTCCCAGCCCAGAACTCTATCCACTACACTACATTCATTGTTTATTATTAGAGCCCTAGATCTGTTACCCAGATCTATTGGATGAATTTTTGATACCTGATGCTTTTTCAGTTTTTGTGTTTATTCCTATTCTTCCTCTCTCACAATTTTGATAATCTAGTTTTCAATCTTTTACCTGACTTCAAGATTCTGCTGTTTGCTTGACCAAGTGTCTTTCTACAAGGCCCTGACTCATAAATCAAATCAACAGCATAACATGGAAAAGAGAAAACAACACCCCCACCCCAAACAAAAACAAACCTAATGTTATCCTAGACAACATTGAAGGAGAATTTAGAAAAAGATTATGGATAAAGTCACAGCAATGAAAATTGCTGGAACAATACTAGACATGTGCTAATTAATATTGTTTACTAATACTAAATAGAATTCAACACAGCACAGCTGAATGGTGACTACAATAGTAAATGCTAGCTATGATGATGATGATGATGATGACTACATTTCTTCTCCTTCACATATATGTATGTACACAAATAAACATACATATGCATGCATATATATGTATGTAGGGGTGTATATATTTTTTTCTTATAAATCCATTCTTTCCAGCATGCCACAGAAATATCCATGTGTTTACGGATGTGTATATTTATGTGTATACCTCTCAGTCTTCGAGTGTCCCTTCTTTTCCCCTTCAACCTTAAGGGTTATGACATAAATATATATACATGATGCACATACACAGGCACATAAACACTTATGTATGGAATAGTGGGAAGAAGAAGAATAGTTTGAAGGCAGGGGATCTGGGAGGGTGAGAACTTTGTAGACTTCAGTTCCTAACTGGTAAACTGATTGGATTAGAGGAGCTGAAGCCTAAGGGTTCTTCCAAATCTAAAGTCACAATCTAATGATCTATATCCAAAGAATTTAGAGGAATCTTGTACCAGATGTCTGTGTGTGCTTCTAAAGTTTAAAATCATTTAACAGGTGCTAGTAGGAGTCAGATTTGGATGGTTCAAGGGTAATTAGAAAACCAAAAATAATTAGGTTCAATCTGGCACCAAAGTGTAGGGCTGTTACAAAATTTAATTTGAGTGAGGTAAGGTGTTTTGTTTGTTAGTTTGGGCTTTCTTAAAGAAGAAGTATTTATAAATGCCACAATAAATTAAATGGAGTTAAGAGTGCAGTGCTTTTTTTTTTTTTAATTCATGATTTTACATAGAGGAATGGAAAAAATTTATGACAGTATCAGGGTTCATTTCAACTCCACATAATAAACTACCTCTACTATTATATTTAAATGTGCAATAAAAGTTTCTAAATAAGGCATCTACATTCCCTATCAAAGACTGTTTTTTCTATATGGCATACCAATAAGAAATATACTCCATCTTTAGCATCATTTCCATTGGTCTGGAAGAAAACAGGTTGAAAAAGGGGAAAACAATTGTAATTGAGCTACTGTTTATCCAGAAACATCCTAGTATAGCACTAAATAGTTTCCTCTGGCATTAATAGTTTTTAAAAAGAAAACAAAAAAAAATATCCCTAAAATCATAACAGTACATGAAAAGCTCTGTATAAGCCTAAACATGTTTTATCAACATCATGTCTATTATTAATTACTGAAAGCACAAAGTTAATGTTTTTGCTGAACATAACTATTCAATTCAGTTTAGCTAATACTTTTTGAACATCTAATGTGCGCAGACTATGGTACTAAGTAGGAAAGCTAAGTGGGGCAGTGGATGGAATGGCCTGGCTTGGAGTCAGAGAGATTATCTTCCTGAGTTCAAATATGGCCTCAGACACTTAGTAGCTGTGTGGCAAGTCATTTAACCATATTTTCTTCAGTTTCATCATCTATAAAATGAGCTGGAAAAGGAAATAGTAAACCAGTCCAGTATCTTTGCCAGGAAAACTCTAAATGGGATCATGAAGAGTCAGACACAAAGAAAATAATTAGCAACATTAATAAGGTACTGGGTACTGGGGGAAAAGCTATTTGGTACTGATTAAGAAATAGAGTGGTGGGTCAGTGGAATAGATTAGGTATACAATACACAATAGTAAATGACTATAATAATCTGCTGTTTGATAAACCCAAAGACTCCAGCTTCTGGGATAAGAACTCACTATTTGACAAAAACTTCTGGGAAAACTGGAAAATAGCATGGCAGAAAGTAGGCATAGATCAAAACTCACACTATACACCAAGATAAGATCAAAATGGTACATGATTTAGACATAAAGGGTGACCCTATAAGCAAATTAAGAGAGCAAGGAGTAGGTTACCTGTCAGATCTGTGGAGAAGGGAAGAATTTATGAACAAACAAGAGATAGAGAACACTATGAAATGAAAAATGGGTAATTTTGGGGTGGCTAGGTGGCTCAGTGAGTAAAGCACCAGCCCTGGAGTAAGGAGGACCTGAGTTCGGTTCTGGCCTCAGACATTTAACACCCACACAAAAATACTAGCCATGTAAACTTGGGCAAGTTACTTAACCCCAATTGCCCTCCAAAAGGCAAAAAAAGAAAAAGAAAAATGAGTAATTTTGATTACATTAAATTAAAAGGTTTTTGCACAAACAAAGCCAACAAAACCAAGATTAGAAGGAAAGCAGAAAGTTGGTGGACAATTTTTATAGCTCGTGTTTCTGATAAAGGCCTCATTTCTCAAATATATTGAGAATTGAGTCATATTTATATGAATACAAATCATTTCTGAATTGATAAATGGTCAAATGATAAGAAAAGGCAGTTTTCAGATGAAGAAATTAAAGCTATCCTATCTATAGTCATATAAAAATGCTCTAAATCACTACTGGTTAGAGAAATGCAAAATTAAACAACTGTGAGGTACCATATGACACCTTTCAGATTAGCTAATGTGACAAAAAAAAAAAAGAAAAAGATAAATGTTGAAGAAGATTGCGGGAAAATTGGAACACTAACACTTTGCTGGAGGAATTGTGACCTGATCCAACCATTCTGGAGAGCAATTTGGAACTATGCTCAAAGTATGTACATACTCTTTGATCCAGAAATACCACTGCTAGGTCTGTATGACAAAGAGATCATAAAAAGGGGGAAAGGACCCACATATACATAAATAATTATAGCAGCTTTTTTTGTGGTGGCAAAGAACTGGAAATTGAAGGAATGCCCATCAGTTGGGGAATGGCTGAACAAATTGTGGTATATGAATGTAATGGAATACTATTGTGCTATAAGAAATGAGGAACAGGTGTATTTCAGAAAAACCTTGAAAGATATATATGAACTGATGCTGAGTGAAGTAAACAGAACCAGGAGAACATCGTACATAGTAACAGCAACATTGCACAATGATCAACTATGATACACTTAGCTCTTCTCAGTTATACAACAATTCAAGATAATTCCAAAAACTCACTATGGAAAATACTATCTACATCCAGGTAAGGGACTATGGAGTCTGAATACAGATCCAATCATACTATTTTTCCTTTTGTTTTTGTTTGTTTTCTTTCTCATGGTGTCCCCCCTTTTTTCTGATTCTTCTTTCACAATATGACTAATGTGGAAATATGTTTAACATGATTGCACGTGGATAAGCTCTATCAGATTGCTTGCTGTCTTGGGGAGGGGGAAGAGGAAGGGGAGAGAAAAATTCAGAAAACAAAATCTATAAAAAGCGAAACTTGAAAACCATCTTTTTATGTAATTAGAAAAAAAAACAAAGTGCTATTTAAAAAAAAATAGTTGGGGAAAGATTTAAAAAGAGGCAAAAGACTTTTCTTTCATGTTTTCAAGTATCATATAATCTAATGGATCATTTGTGTTTTAGCATTTCTTTTGTGGTAGAAGAAATAAATAGTTGTCCTAAATCTGGTCTGCTTTGTATATTGAATGATTTGCTTGAAGACTTAATTCATCCTTTTGGCCAGATCTTAGACATGATTTATTACCACACTCTATTTTAGGTATTTTTCCCGAGTTGTGTTCTGGAATGGGAATCATGATGAATCAGAGAGCTTGAGAAAAACCTAGTCCTTTCTCTTTGAGGAGCAGGCTAATCCTAAATCTGATCCTTGTTCACATGAACCAGAGTTGTCACTTCATGAAGGGTAAAAGCAAATTGCTTTTCCTAAACTTTTGCATCATCTCTGCTCTTCAGTCAATGTCATGATCATGTTGCAAATCCAAAAGGGAGTATGCCAATGAAGTCATTTTGCTGCTTTCTAAATGAAATAAAGTTAGAAAAATAAGTCAGAGAAAACTAATTTAGTCCCATTTTTACATTTAGCTTTCACAGGACAAAGCAGCCTCATAGGTAAGAAACTTTCCCATTGACTTAAATTTGGTTGAATCCTCCTTCTGCCATGTAAACTCAAATTTAGATAGCCTACATTTGTAATTCACTCCAGTCTTTTATCTTTGGCCAGAAAAGTCTGCTTAAATAAGACACACAGAATAGAATAAGTACCAATTTAGACAATTCCAATCTGTTTGTAGAGTGTTTTATCATCAACGCAGATTGCTTTAAAGTGTGTTAACAAGACCGTTTGACCCAACTCTTCTAGGTTACTCAATTCCTGCCTTGGTACAAAGGATAATGCTGTTGCAAACTCAGTCAGAACACTTACTGGCATCCCATGTTTGTTGTTGAATGTTTTTGTGAATATGCAAGTTCTTAAATGTAGACTGTGCTATTTTCTACTCTACTGAAAGTCCTATTCTCTATGCCACTAATGGCCTTTTTAACTTTTTAATATTATGGCTTTTTCCTCAGTCCTTAGCCTCTTTCACAATTTTATAGCAATCATATGGCTTTTTGTTAATCTCTTAACCTAGCAGTGACCTAACTGCCACCTTAAGGGAAGAGTATGACTCAGTAAAATAGAAGTAATGAGGGAATATATTCCAGGAATTGTGGATAGTCAGCAAAAAGGTACAGGGACAGGAAATAGAATCTTGTGAGTAAGGAACAAAGAAAAGTTCAATTTGGCTCAAATTCAGAGGAAAGGTCGGGGAATAATGTCCAATGAATCTGGAAAGATAACTTGGAGTTGTGTTTGTAGTGTTCTAAAATCTAAACAGATGAGTTTATATTTTATTCTGAGAAATAAGAAGTCACTAGATTTGATTAAGTAGAAACAATAGATATAGTTAGATCTGCTTTAAAGCAGAGAATGGACTGCAGTAGTCAAAGACTTGAGGTCAATATTCTAATTAAGAGGCCATTGTAATAATCTAGGTAAAAAGTTCAGGAACTGAATTAAGGTGGTATCTGTGTGAATCCAAAAAATGAAGTGGACATAAGAGATGTTGCAAGGGTAGAAATGCAAACTCTAGTAGCTGATTTGATATGTGGGGTGAACGAGAATGACAAGTGAAGATAATGCCAGAATTGTGAACCTGAGATGATGGGAGGGTGGTAGGATCTTCTAATACAATAGGGAAGTTTGGAAAAGGAGAGGGTTTGGGGAAAGGACAATGAGTTCAGTTTTAGACATATTGAGGCATTTAGACATGTACCCTAGGAAATCCAGTTTGAAAAATCTAATAGAAAATTAGTAATGAAGCTTAGGTCAAAGAGCAGAGCTAGACTGGATATGTAAATCTAAGAGTCATCTGCAAGGAGACATTACTCAAATCCCTGGAAAGTGAAGTTACAGAGAGAGGCCATGGGGAATATAAGGAGAAAATAGGCCTAGGAGATCATGTTGGACAATACCCATAGATAGGGAGCATAAACTGGATGAACCAGAAAAGGAGACTGATGGGGAAAAGTTAGACAAGTTGGGAGGTGAACCAAGACACAGTAGTGTCACAAAAACCTACAGGTGAGAGGATCCAGGAAAAGAGAGGTGGTCAACAGTATAAAATGCAGTAGATAGTTGAAATGGATTAGGAGTGAGAAGAACACTCTCATTTGGGCAATTAAGAGATGAATGGCAAATTTGGAGAGAGTACTTTCAACTGAATGATAAGTTCAGAAGCTAGAGTGAGAAGAGAGTCAGTGAGTGGTGACAAGATTTGTTTGTTTGTTTGTTTTTGTTTTAATTGGTTGGGACTATGAGAAAGGAAGGAGAAATAGAGGATGAAATTTTTAAGGAATAGTAAGGTCTAGAGGAAGCTTTATACTTAATGATGGGGAAAACTGGGCATGTTTTTGAAGGTAAGAAGGAATCATTTGTAGGTAGAGATTAAAGTTGTTTTATTTTTAACTTTTATTTAGTATTTATTTTTTCGCCAGTCACATGTAAAAACAATTTTTAACATTTATTTTTAAAATTTTTGAGTTCCAAAATCCCTCCCTTTCTCCCTCCCCAACCCACTCCCTTCATTGAGAAGGAAAGAAATTTGATATAGGTTATACATATCTACCCAAGCATAAGATTTCTATAAGTCATGTAAAAAAAAAAAAAACAGAGATCCCCTCCAAAAACAAAAAGCAAAAGAAGCAAACACAAAACTTCAATAAAAATAAAGAAAGCAAAAAAAGTGTGCTTCAATCTGTATTCAGACACTATCATTTCTTTCTCTGGGGATAGCATTTTTCATTATAAGTCCTTCAGGATTGTCTTGGATCACTGTATTGCTGAGAATGGCTGTCATTCACAGATGATAATCTTACAGTATTGCTGTTACTTTGTACACAGCACATTTCACTTTGCATCAGCTCATGCAAGTCTCTCCAGGCTTTTCCAAGAGTATTCCTCTCTATTTCCCATAGCACAGTAGTATTCCATCACAATCACATACCACAATTTGTTTAGCCATTCCACAATTGATTTCCACTTCTTTTTACCCAGGAAAGAGCTGTTATAAATTTTTTTTGTACATATAGGTCCGTTTCCTTTCTGATTTTTTTATCTATTTTGGGAAAAAGTCTTAGTAGTAGTATTTCTAAGTCAGAGGGTATGCATAGTTTTAAAGTCCTTTGGATATAGTTACAAATTGCTATTCAGAATTGTTGAATCAGTTCACAACACCAACAATGTATTAGTACCTCATTTTTCCCACATCCCCTCCAACATTTATCATTTCCCTGTTCTGTCCTATTAGACTATCTAATAGGTATGAGATAGCTCCTCAGATTTGTTTCAATTTGCATTTCTCCAATCAATAGTAAGTTAGAGCATTTTTTTTCATGCAATAATAGATAGCTTTGATTACCTTGTCTGAAAAATGTTCATATCTTTTGATTTATTTATCAACTGAAGAGTGGCTATAATTTTTGTAAATTTAACTCATTTCTCTATATGTTTGTGAAATGAGGCCTTTATCAGAAAAATTTGCTTTATTTTTTTTGTAGTTAATATTGTTAGCTGCATTTCCCTCCATTCCATCTTCCCTCCATTTATTCTATTCTCTCCTTTCACCCTGTCCCTCCTCAAAAGTGTTTTGCTTCTGGTTTCCAATCTATCCACCCTTCCATTGCACCCCTTTCTCTTATCCCTTTTCTCCTCCTACTTTCCTGTAGGGTAAGAGAGATCTCTATACCCAATTGGGTATGTGTGTTAATTCCTCCTTGAGCCAATTTGGATGAGAGTAAGGTTCACCCACTTCTCCTTACCTACCCCATCTTTCACTTCACTGTAAAACCCTTTTCTTGCCTCTTTCATGTGAGATAATTTACCTATTCTACCCCTCCCTCTCCCTTTCTCCCAATACATTCTTCTCTCACCTATTAATTTTACTTTTTAGATATCATCCCTCCATATCCAACACATACCTGTGCCTTCTATCCATATATACTCTTTCTATAAGGAGAAAATTCTAGTGAGTTACAAGTATCATTTTCCCATGTAATAATACAAACAGTTAACTTTATTAAGTCCCTTATGAGTTCACTTTCCTGTTTACTTTTTTATTCTTCTCTTGGGTTTTGCATTTGAAAGCCAAATTTTCTATTTAGCTCTGTTCTTTTCATCAAGAACGCTTGAAAGTGGCTGGGTAGGTGACACAGTGAATAGAGCACCTGTCTTGGAGTCAAGAGGACCTGAGTTCAAATCCGGCCTCAGACACTTAACACAAAACTAGCCATGTGACCTTGGACAAGTCACTTAACACCAATTGCCTTACCTTCTCCCCTCCAAAAAAAATGCTTGAAAGTCTTCTATTTCATTGAATATCCATTTTCCCCCTGAAGGATTATATTCAGTTTTGCTGGATAAATGATTCCTGGTAGTAATCCTAGCTCTTTTGCCATCCAGAATATCATATTCCAAGCCCTCTGATTCTTTAATGTGGAAGCTATTATTCTTGTGTTAAACTGACTATGGCTCTATGACTCTTTAATTGTTTATTTCTAGCTGCATGCAACATTTTCTCCTTGACATGAGAGCTCTGGAATTTGTCTGTAATAATCCTAGGGTTTTCATTTTCAGATCTCTTTCAGTAGGTTATCAGTGGATTCTTTCAATTTTTATTTTACCCACTTATTCTAAAATATCAAGAAAGTTTTCCTTGATAATTTCTTAAAAGATGATATCTAGCCTCTGTCTCTCTCTCTCTCTGTCTCTCTCTCTGTCTCTCTGTCTCTCTCTCTGTCTCTCTCTCTCTCTGTCTCTCTCTCTCTCTCTCTCTCTCTCTGTCTCTCTCTCTGTCTGTCTCTGTCTCTCTCTCTCTGATTTCAAGTAATCCAAACATTTTTACATTATCTCCCCTGGATCTATTTTCCAGGTCAGTTGTTTTTCCAATGAGATATATAACATTTGTTTTCATGAAGTCTTTAGCTTTCATTTGCTCCATTTTAATTTTCTTTTTAAAAATTATTAATTATTTATTTTTCAGATATTCCATAATCTGACTCCAGCCTGCCTATCATACTTATTGTTTATTACTATCCTCAATATAGTCTATATTTTAGAGAAAGTATACTTCTAGCTAGTTCCTCTATTTAAAACTTTGTACTTGCTAATACACCATCCCTATGCTGACAATGTACTTGCTCTTCAACAACACCTCTAGGAATCTTTATCTTCCTTTAAGTCTTACTGTGTACAGATACAAAGTCCTCCAAGAAGCTTTTCATGATTCTCAAAGTTCAGGGGTACTTAACCTGGGGCCCTGTAGCACCAATGCAATATTCACAGCACTAATGGTGACTATAAATATGCCAGCATTGTTCTCAATCACAAAATATAACAGTCTGTCCATGCATAAGACAGAAGCAAAACATTTATTCAGAAAGTCAAATCCCTCATAGTAGCAAAGAAGTTAATGCACCATAATGTCACAGAAAGCCACACCATCCTATAGCCTTCCCACAAACACTCACAAGCCTAGCTGTCTCCCTGAGTGCTTCCTCTCCTTCCTCCAGCTCTAATTGCTCTGACTCCAACCTTCTTGTCAGCTCTCCTCCACCCTTCAGCAAACTCCTCCCACCACAGGCTCCTTGTCATTACATTCAGCCTATTGGGGGCAAGAGAAATCTTTAAAGCAGGGAAGGTCTTCAAATTTCCTTAGGCTTATTAAGGGGTAGGGAAGATCTTCAATTCCCATTACCATTACAGACCCATGAAATTGCTCACATATACTCACATATTTAATGTGTATGCACTTCTATATTGATAACTATATTTCAATATAATTAGTTTCCCTTGTAACAATATATATTTTATTTTATCCCTTTTAAAATATTCTGAGAAGTGGTTCATAGTCTTTGGCAGATAGCCAAAGGGATTCAAAGCAGGGAGAGAGGGGATAATGATTTTATGTCCTTGTCCCATTTGCTAGTATACGCTCTCCTCAAATTATCTTACATTCATTTATTTGTCCATATGCTATAACTCAAGTAAAATGTAAATACACAGAAGTCATGAATCATTTAATATTAGGTGTAGTGCCATTGTCTAGTATAGTACTTTTCACAGAGTAGACACTTAATAAATGAGAAACACATCTTGAGATATAGGAAAATAAGTAGACATCTATTCCTGCCACAATATGATCAATGGCATGAGCCCTTTTAGGTTCATGAGTGATGAAGCCATGCCCAGACATAGCATCCTACTATTATTTGCTCATTGAAGAAAAATAACACTGTGTGTGGTGTAGTTTGGGGAGATTGGAGAGGTGAAGGGGCAGTGGAAATACTAGGAAAGATGAAGTATAAGTTCTATGAACCTGCCAATATTATTCTTACACAGCTTGGACCAATCCATACCTAGAAATCATGTCCAGGGGAATCAAGGAGATTGTTTGTTATGTGTTTATTGTAACAAATAAATACTAGTCTTTACCAATAGCAGAGACTTCTTGGTTTATGAGGACAAATGACTTGGTGTTATGTAAAATTGAATTAAAAAAATAATGCATCATGAAACTTTAATCATACATTTTTCTTATCATCGTGGTGAGTTATGAAGAAAAAGTAATTCTATTATTCAAAGAAAATCAAAAGACTTACAAAGGAGATTTGTATAAATAGATTTGCAAATAGTGCATATTTAATCAAAGTGTCCTATGCCCTTTTGTATTACAAAATGCTAGAAATAGAAACAGCACATGATATGAGATTTGCACATGTGCTATTGCAGATACCAAAATATTTGGATAACACCCAAATGGAACTAAACTGCTAAATATTTTTAGCTTGAACGGTAGAAAAAACTAGCAAACAATTATCAGAAGTTGAGAGATATTTCTAAATATTTCTGGAAGAATGAAAGAGTGACTAAATCTTGACTACTTAGAATTTAATAATGCTTAGTTTCTTTTTCCTAAATCTCATGAAATCAAGTGACTCGACAGATTATGAAAAATCCTGATTATCTTAACTCTGCAAAAGTAAACTCAGAAACGAGACACTGCGCAAAAGTTATATCAAATATTAACCAAGTAAAAGTCAAAATAGGGACAAAAAAAAGTACATGTGGTAAAGGAGCTATTAAATAGTGTGGTGAAGTAATTCAAATGGTATGTAGTAGAAGATTAAAATAACTTCACTGCTAAAATTCACTGATTTATCTCTCTGTTTACTCATTAATTCAATCCTATTGGGTCACCATCCAGGAAACAGTCACAAGGCCAAATTAATAGGATTTCACACCCTGAGCTGAGGAAATATTGTTTGAGGAAGGTGTTGCTATAAACATGGCGCTTCATCTGATTTGTATATCCCTTATCCTTTTCCACTCAATACTATTATTTTCAAACTAAAGATATGGTACTATTAAAAAAAAACTTGGAAAAATTCCAGATTTCTCAACAGTATATGGCATTAAATTTCCTCCAGCTATAAAGAACACAAACCATCTTGATTCACCACTTAATCTCATTAGAAAACTGGTATGACTAGAGCTTAGGTTACATTATTGTTAGAAAATAACACTTTATAAAGAAATCTCTGGAATATAAAGATACTATAAACCTAAACAAATTCAGTCAAAGGCCTATAACCTTCAATTGTTTTGTTCTTGTCTTTCTACTTGTGAATTTATTTATTTTTCATCACTAAAGCATCAAGGTACTGCAAAATGGCCTGTTTCACCCAGAAATTATTCTAAATATGTTATAAATGCTTTTTTTTTATGTTATTTGTGAAAGCACTCTTGGGCCAAAAACATAGATGTCTATACATCATGGAAGTCCTAGTGTTTTGTTTTGTTGTATAAATAGCCACAGTTATGATATTTGTAATAATTTGAATTTACATAGTGATATAGACCTTTAAAAGTGCTTCATATGATTTAAATAATTGATAGCTATATAAATACAAATAGATGGTATTTGGAGAGAAGATAAATGAATGATATTTATTAATAGAAAAGGCAAAAAACAGAGGTATGACTGTTCACATAGAGAAATGTTTGTTCCATTTTAAACAAATGAACAGTCGTTATCTCATGGTACCATGAATTATTTAATTAAGAAAATAAACAAACATATTTTTGGTCCCTTGATAATAGATTAATGATATTTAAAATGCTCAGAAATATGATAATTTTATACGTAAGTATAAAAGTGAAGTCTTCCTTTATTTTTCCCCAACTTTTAGAACATAGATATTTGTATAAAGACAAAATTTAATTTCCATGATATAATATTAAATCATCACACCAGATCATTTGGCAATATTTCATCATAGGATTGCAACTGTAGGGCTGGAATATATCTTACAGGTCAGTAAACCAAATCTTCTTATCTTACATATAAAATAACTGAGAATCTGAGAGGTTAAATGAAGTGACCAGGGTCAAAGCCTAGTAAATGCCTTTATCTAGATTTGAACTCAGATCTTCCTAGTTTCATGTACAACATAGCATGTCACTTTTCTTTTTCCTTGAGGTTTTTTGTTGCTTTTTTTGTTGTGTTTTGTTTTTCTGCAAATGGGAGGCATTTAATATATGTTTCCTTAACTGAATAATGATTTAAGTCCACATTTTCGATTTCATCTCTATAGAAAATGCCTGAGTGCAACATCTGTCACTCACTCACATCAGCAAATCATCTTGATTTACAGCTTAAGCACAGTAGTTATTAAACTTTCTTTGCTCATAGCCAAGTATTATTCTTTGCCATAAGGAATACTATTACTAATACTTGTAAAGTAAAAGGGCTTTGTAGTTATAAAGAACTATCTCATAAATTATCACATACTTCCTCCTTCCATCCTTCCTTCTAAAAAAGGACCCATGACGTCAGGAGGGTGATGTTTTGACTTGCAAGTGAATTGGATTTGAGAGAGAGCTATGCAAAGTCATCAGTTTCATTTCTCCTCCAGAGTCTTCAGAATCCAGAGGCAGGACATAGAAGTGGGAGACCTTGACCTTTTTATGCTAAGGTCTTTCCCAGGTCTCAGTTTGTCTGAGATAATACCAGTTCAGTAATTAAAGGCTAGGTAACAACTGAGGCAAAAGATGGACAAAAAGAAAAAAAAATCTCTGCGGCCACATACTGACTTAGAAAACCATTAAAAAAAAAGACATCAGTTATGAGGCACAGTGAATAGAGTACCCGCCCTAGAGTCAGGAGGACCTGAGGTCAAATGCGACCTCAGACACTTGACCCTTATTATCCATGTGACCTTGGGCAAGTCACTTAACTCCAATTGCCCTGCTTTCCCCCCTCCAAAAAAGCAAAAAAAAAAAAATGGCCTAGTTTGCCTTCACAAAATAATCAGTCTGGGAGGGAAGACTCTCAGAGTTTCAGGCCAGAACAGAAACAATTACTGTATACACTCTCTGGGAGCTATCAAAACCCAAACAATGATCTAGGGAGGCTATTATTAGCCAGTTAGTGAAAGCCAGAATGATTGGGGTTTAAGGCAAAATCCAGTAGCTCCATTTGAATCCCAATGGGCCTTATCAAAGCCAGGCTTTCTAGAACTGTATTTAAAGAGGCAGGAGATAAATATAAAGGGACTGGCCCAAGGGGATACAATGAGTAGTGGTAGAGCCCAGCCTCAAATTCTAGTCTTCTGACTACTGGCCTGACATCATTGCGGTTACAGCCCATTTTGTTTTAGTTGTTTTTGTTTTGTTTTTCCTTTGGAGGGCAATTGGGTTTAAGTGACTTGCCCAAGATCACATGGCTAGTTTTGCTGTTACATACTTTTAGGACAGACAAATTGTTTTTGGTGATGAACTCTCCATATCTCCTATCATATTCCTGATAAACTACTATATAGTTTACAGGAAGTTAAATTGTAAAAAAGGTACATTTAAATGAGGGTTATTATAAACTGCTAATATAGCCAAGCATTTTAAAGCAATGTGAACTTAATTTACAAGGATTAATTAGTTTAAACATTATTTAAAATATTTTTTGCATATAAAAATAAGATAATTTCTCAATTTATGTCAAACAGCTTTTTTTTTTTGGTAATGTGGGCTATAATGTAATGTAATGCTGTCATGCTAACTTCTGATTGCTCTGTTATTCAAATGTTTCCTTTACCAAAATTCAAAAAGCCTCCTTTTATCATTGTAGTGCTAATTATTAGTGGAGCATTATGAATCACTTGATTGTTCAGAAGTTTGTCCCCCCTCCCCACCACTCCAACTCTAATAATGTGTTCTGTGGCCAATCAAGCATTATTCCCCTCCCAACACAGTCTTTTACATATTAAACTCCATTCTGAACAATTGCTCGCTCTTTTTGTGGGTGTAATTTCTGGGCTTTCAATCCACTGCATGTCTAACTAATTGCAGACACAAGTCATTTCTTGTGGGTGGAGAGATCTTCATGCATCCTTTCAATATGAGGTAAGTAATGGAACATAATCAAAGTGAAAATTTCTGAATGAAACTGGATTAAATTAATTGCACATGTAATTTTACAGAGAAAGTAAAAAAAAATCCACCCACATATCTCTATCTCTATTTAGACATAGCACATTGAAAGGCAGTATGACCTACAGGTCATACTACACCAGCCAAGAGGAACTATGTCCAAATCCGGCCACTGACACAGTTCAGATGTATGACCCTGGACAAGTCATGTGATGACTTAGTATGCTAATGCTAGGATTGTAATATGTAGAGAAGATGCCTACCTACAATGATAGGTAGGTCACTATGAAAATTGATTCATTGGCATTCTCTACTCAAATGAAATCACATGCCCAGTTCCTATCCTCCATATTACGCTGGAGAAGGAAGGAAGATGCTTCCCTCCTGCCCCCGAAAGAAGAATCTGCTTCCCCTTCCATTGCTGGAAAAATATTACTGGTCCCTCCCCCAAACTATATTTAATTACTGTCTCTTACTTTAAAAATATAAAATTTTGAGAGAAGAGCGATGTATATTGCTGAGCAATATTTATGTTTTCCTGTAAGGTTTAAAATTTTCTTTCCCACTTAGTTTTACTTTCACAGCAGATCATAACAAATTCATGACAAAAATCTTAAAAGCAAACTCATCAGCCACCTGTGGCTCTCCATCATCCACCAGATTACTTTAAGATTTTCATCTTTTGTCTTTACCTTTCTCTTCCCTTGACCCCTCCCCCCTGTACTTTTTATTTGTTGTGTTGTTGTCCCCTACTTCAAACACCTGCTTTCTTTTTCTAACCTCAGAGGTCATTTCCTAGTATTTCTTTCTGCCCAGCTTCTACTCAATGCCTCTGGGTGGAGGAGGTGGGGAGGAGATCTGCGATGGCTGGTAGCAAAATGAGTGCTGCCTGGAATCCCCTTGCTGCCCTGTAATTGACTAACTGCATGTGGTTTAGCACAAAGTGGCTGTATTTAGTACACTGAGTCATTGTAAGAATAAGAGAGCTTCAGAGATCCCTGGGAATTTTGCCTTCTAAATGAATGAATGAACCTGTTCAGGCTGACAGAGGAGAGGACAGGGTAGGATTTGATTGGGGAAAGATTCTTAACTTTCAGAGTTTTTTTGTTTTTGCTTTTTTCTTTGTGGGGGGGGCGGGAGAGAAGGGCAGGACAATTGGGCTTAAGTGACTTGCCCAAGGTCACACAGCTAGTAAGTGTTAAGTGTCTGAGGCCATATTCAAACTCAGGTCCTTCTGACTCCAGGGCTAGTGCTCTATTCACTGCGCCACCTAGCTGCCCCATTCAGAGTTTTCTAGTCTTGAAAAATACAAGATATGTCTTCAGGCTTCTTTACCTGTAACCAACTGAAGACTCAAGAATTTTGGAAAGAGGGATAGACAATTGTGATTTGAGTAAAATACAGAAACAATTCAGTATAACCAAATAAGCATACCGTCCTATCATAAAATGAGCTACATGGTTCAGTGTTGGGGGCCAGGAAGTAATGGTATATGGGCTAGTGCCTGCTTGCTTGATGTATGACCTTAAAAGGTAATGAATAGAGCTGTAGAAGATGATTGGCTATGTGTACCTATAAGTTGTCCTGATACGGAAGTTCAGGGCAGTCGCGATGTAGCTGAGCCTGAATAAACAACTCCTGCAAACCTCGGGTGCTCTGTCTGGTAATTCCTCCTAGGAGGCTGGTGAAGACCGAAGACTTACTATGGGTAAGTGAGAGGACGGGATATCAATAGCCCCCCACAGTTCAGTACATAGAGCACTGGACCTGGAATTAGTAGGATCTGAGTTCAAATTCAACATCAAACACTAATTGTATGACCTTGGGTAGATCACTTATTTGTTTGTCTTAGTTTTTTCTACTATAAAATGGAGATAATAATCGCAACCTACCTAACAGGTTTGTTGTGAGGGATAATATTGTAAATGTCTAGTACATAGGAGGCACTATATAAATGTTAGCTATTATTCAATCTGGCTTTAGACATTTAATAGCTGTGTGACCCTGGGCAAGTCAGTTAACCCTGTTTTCCTCTGTTTCTTCATCAGTCAAATGAGATAGAAAAAGAAATTGCAAATCACTTCAGTATTTTTGCCAAGAGAACCCCAAATGGGGTCATGAAGAGTAAGAAATGACTAAATAACAACATTATTTTTGGTGTTATTTTTGATAATGATGATTATGAATATTTTCTTTTACATTTATAATAATATTTTATTTTAAATGGAAAAATGGCAGATTTTTAAAAATCAAAGTATAAATATACTTAAATAACTGAAAATTCATAGTCCAGATCTCAGAGTACTAGCTGGGAGATGAATGGCTCCAGTCAATGACACTACTATTTTGTAAATAGTTTCAAATGTCCATCAGGTTTCTCCTTCCTTCCTGCATACATTCACCCCCAAATGAGAGTATAAGCAATCACCTTCCTCCACACAAGTCTGCTTTCTGGCTAGATCCTTGATGTGCCAACATGATAGGGTCCATATAGCAATTTCTTCAAATGACAAATGTCAAAAAGTAGAAGTGTTCCTTTAAGGCTTTGGACTCTTTGAGGGAATGATTCAATATAATTGAATAAATGAATGACAAATCAAAATGTGATGGTGAATGATAAATATCTCATATAATAAAAGTATTTCTTTGTATATCTCATATGTACTATTATGAGGGGGAATAATGACTTGTAGGATATAAAGGCAGGTAGGTCACATAGTACATAGAGTGCTGGACCTGGAATGCAGAAGATCTGAGTTCAAATCCAGACTCATATTTTCTAGCTGATCAAGGTACAACTTCTGAAAATTGTTTCCACGTCTGTACTATGGGGATAATAATAGCATTTATATCCCATGGTTGTAGTGAAGTTAACATGGGATAATGTTTTTAAACCACTTTGCAAACCTTAAAATGCTGTATAAATACTAGCTATTATTGTTATTATCATTATTCCAAACTGGAAGATTAAGCAACCAAAATACAGGTTGTAAATGGAAAGGGAAGAGAACAGGACCAGAATCAAGGTAGCTGAGTTTTCTAGTTCTGTTTTTTTCATTAAATAGGTGTGTGGTCTTGGACCAATCACTTGATTGAAGGTGCCTTCAGGACAGTGGGAGAGATGGGAGAGAACCAAGACTTAAATAGCTATTTTGGATTTTAAAATCACTGGTCCAGTTCTTTTTTCTTTTTTTTTTTTTTTTTTGGAGGGGGAAAGGCAGGGAAATTGGGGTTAAGTGACTTTCTCAAGGTCACATGGCTACTAAGTATTAAGTGTCTGAGGCCAGATTTGAACTCAGGCCAGTAATGCCACCTAGCTGGATGAATAAACTACAGCCTACTGAAGTGAACTGACCTCCCAAAGGTCACATAGCTGTTTAGAATCAAAGGTGGAACATGAATGCAGGTCAGAGCACTTACAATTAAGGGACACTCTGTCCATATTTCTTTTTCTTATGTGTAATGTTAATGATAAGAGCAATGATAGTGATATTAATCATTACTCTTCACTTTTGATTTGCCAAATACCACATAATATAAAAGTCCCTTTATTGTTTCAAAAAAAGGGGCTCACATTTTAAAGGGCAAACTAGGTGGCAAAGTATATAGAGCTCTGGACCTGGAGTCAAGATAACTCATCTTCCTGAGTTCAAATCTAGCACTAGACAGCAGCTATGGGGATGTGAGTGAGTCACTTAACTCTATTTGCCTCAGTTTCCACATTTGTAAAAGAATCTGGAAAAGAAAATGGCAAAATACTTTATTTGTATTATATTTTTACCAAGAAAACCCCACATGGGGTCAAAAGGAGTCGGAGTTGGCTAAAACAACTGAACAACAGCACATTTTAAAAAATCTAAATAAGTTTATTGTTTCTTAAGTCTATACCGAGAAGCAAGCAAGATGGCCCTTGTCCTCTAGAATCTTACATTCTAAGTATGGGCATTACAATTCCTACTAGGCCAGAGGGAATGAAGAATGGATAGCCTGCATAGAAGAATAAAAAACTAGAGTTCTATTTCCATCTGCCATGACTTTTAGCAAGTCCACTGAGTTGTGCCTTGTTTTCCTCATTTGTAAATCTATCAGTATATGGAATTGTAAATCATGCTGAATAGCTACCACAGTACAGTTAGAGCTAGGCAACCAGAACAAGGGGGCATGCCTGTTCATAGGGCAGGGGCTACTCCTCTAGAATTTTTTTTTTAATTTTACAATTTAAAAAAGGATTAAGGGCCTCATACCCAATGTGGGAGAAATGATGACAACAGTAAGTTACAGTAAGTTAGAATGGATGTAATCGTTTTATAATACTTTCAACTTGAGGGAAAGTGCATCAAAATGAGAAATGATTGGAAAATTGGTTTGGAAGGACACGCTATCCTTCTCAATCTTCTGATCTTCCTTCCCCTTAAATTGGCAGTCGAGGTGTTCTGAAATCATGCCCCCAACCTATTATCTCTCCAGCCATATCTCTCCTTTCCTTTATGAATACTTGGCTCAAGACAAAGTGAAGTAATCATGCTCCTGGGGTATTTCCACCACTGAGTTTTTGCTTTTGTTGTGCTCCCTGTCCAGTATACCCTCTTTAAATCTTAGGTTAAGGCAAGACCCAGCTCCTATTTCCATTAAAGCCATTCCTGTTCCTCTAATCTGTCGTGACCTCTCCTGACTCTGACCTTTGGCAGCACTTCCCATCTGTATCATTCCTTTGGCAATTAATCACTGTGCTGTTTTGTGACAGTTCTTCTATCATTGCCTTCAATTGGGTATTTCATCATATGTTTCTATTTTCTAGCTAACTAGACTGTAGGTTACTTGAAAACAGGGACTGTGACCACTGTTTCATTGTATCCCACACTGTACCTAATACAACCACCAACATAGAGAATATGCTCGATTGTTTACTGCTTTGACATTATTTTAAAGGTGTTTAACACATGTCTTTCTGTTATGACATGGCTCCATTAGTTAAAATGCAAACTGCTCTTATTCCACAGAAAAGTTCCTCTAATTCTACTCCTCATATATTAAATTGATCATTGAAAAGACTGTGGCACCTACAGTAACAGGTTTTTTTTTTTTAATTATTATTATTTTAAAATCACCTCAGTAGTCCTATGTGGTAAGTCATGGGGAAACAAAGAATAAATGGGAAGGTATAGGGAGAATTGCTAGAATACTGCCTTAATCTCACTTTATTGTAGGCTTTTGCTTTTTTTTCAGGGTGGGGGGAGAGCTTTTAAAATGGGGATCTTTTTCTATTTGACATCAAGAAACAAAACAACCCACCACAGATAGAACTCATATTCCCCATGAATGGATGTAAAGCAGCTTATTCTAATGGCTGCAATGCATCAAAAATTCAAAATAAATTAGTGGCCATTAAGCCACAGGCTCCTCATCATTTCTGTTACAAATGATGCCAAGACATCATACATTACCGGAGCTACCTTTCATCGGAAGAACTATATTGATATACTTTAGTCATAGCACATGAAAATGATATGGTGAAATATACTAATTTTAGGAAGGATGGAATTCTTTCATTCTTGGTATGAGATTATTATTTAGGCTTCCTAGTTGAAAACACTATTTTCTTCCAATATAAAAACTATATACTCCAGGTAGAGATTAAGTACACTTCAAATCAAAATGACAACCCAGTACCCCAAGAAATGGCATACTATTTATATCCTAGCTTTTTGTTACTTAAATTGCCTAGCATATAGATAGTATTCAGAATATATTCATGAGTTGCAAATGATGATATTCCTTCCTTTCCCTTTTCTTTCCTGTGTCATATATAGGGTTGTGTGTGTGTGTGTTGTTATAAAGAATAGGGCATTGTGCTATGTTATTGCCATCACAGAAATGAAATTTCAACCAGGATAATAATAAACATGATAAAATTATAGAACTTAAAGAATTTTTATATCGGAACATGTCTTTAAAACCACAAAATTATAACTTTATTAAAATAGATAGCTTTGGCCCTTTTGCACTGTTTCTTATGAATTCCACCTTTTGATTTTGTCTCCACACAAATTTAAATGGGGAATTAAAACCATGATCTGGAGATCTGGACAAATAAGGCAAAAAAAAAAGCCTTTTTGCTAAAAGGATATGAAACTTTGAGAAAACTATTGTAATTCATTTTGTTTGTGCAAATATGTCTAGAAAGTCACAACTGGAAGCCAAGACCTTCAGATTCTAAAAGTGTAATTGGTTTTAGCTTCCAGACTAAAGCAACTCATTTATAATAGATGCCCAAAAGAATTAAGCATTTTGAAGAGCAGTGTCTTTAGTGGAAAAAAAATAGAAGGGCTAGTTAGTAGATAAAGACTTTATGAAATATGTGGGGGATTTTTTAAGAGGTTGAATAGGCTAACTTTTATTTTAGCATAAGTCCAAAATTTACTTTTAGCTTAAGAAATAAATAACTTGCTCTATTTCTCTTTTGAGAGGCCCTATTTTTTACATGTGATAAAAGTATAAAAATTTCCATAAATAAGTTTAAGTATACAATTTAATTTTATGTGCACTATAAGTCATAAAAGTATTTTTGATAAGTTAAAAAAAGAAATCAGGTCAAGCCACAAAGAAAAGAGGCAGCTGGCACACATAAAGATAGGGGCCAGAATAGCAGTCCCTACTGAAATTACTAACGTGCTTCCTTTGTTAAACAATGCCTAACACGGTAGCTTGCACATAGCATATGTAATATATGTGTGTTTATGTGTGTGTGTGTATATATATAGATATACATGTATACCTACATATACATATATGTATGTATATATGTGAACTCTTGTGTATATTTTAAAAACTGAATGAGTCAATGAACGAATGAATGCTTCCAATATTAAATATGACTGATACTAAGGTTTATTCTTGGCTACCATAAAAGCAAAGGAAGAGAACAAACATTTATCAAGGATCAATTATGTTCCTGGCATTGTGCTAAACCCTTTATTAAAATCATCTCATTTGATATTCATAATAGTCTTGTGAGATAGGGACCATATTATCTGATTTTATAGTTGAGGAAACTGAGGCACGCAGAAGTTGTGACTCGCTCAGTATCAAGAAGTGTCTGAGGTCAGATTTGGACTCAGGTCTTCCTGACCACATCACCTTTTGTTGTTTAGTCGTTTCAGTCTTGTTTTGACTCTTCATGACCCCATTTGTGGTTTTCTTGGCAAAGATACTGGAGTGGTTTGCCATTTACTTCTCCAGCTCATTTCAGTGATGAGGAAACTGAGGCAAACAGTGTTAAGTGACTTGCCTGAGGTGACACAGTTAGCAAGTGTCAGGGCTGAATTTGAACACAGGTCTTCCTGACTACATGCCCAGCCCTCTATCCACTGTGCCACTTGGCTGCCAGTCATACCATCTAACTCCCTCAATAGTATTGGTTACATATTAACTCATACAATATTTTTTAAAAAGTATCTAATTTGGGGGTAAGGTCAGAAGGAAATTAGGAACAGGAAATGCTGGTAATGTGGAAAAATATATAATTAGAACTGAAAAGATATAGTAAACAGTTCCTTGTCTCAAATACAAAGCCTCCCTCCCATTTTCCCACAAGGAAGAGTTCCTTTCCCTACATCTTTGACATTACTGATGGTGGAAATGATGGTTGGGGATGGGTGACACTTGACAAGTTACTGTACGGTGCAGAGGTAGGGTACAGTAGTTGCTGAATATGTTAAATAGAGTTGATGCTGGCAGTTTTCTCCTTATCACAAGGAATCCTAGCACACTGAGAAAAAGACAGTGTGGACCTAAGGGGGAAATGTGCTACAAAGGTACCTGACTTGGAAAAAGTTAATAAACCTTCAAGATCTACAGGTAATTCTTGACTTTCTAGTTGGGGGGTCTCTGCTGTAGGACTCAAGTCTACATTCTCACAGACACTTCTAATTTCATAAACCTCCATAAGAAGAATGTAATCAATAGATTTTAGAAGTGGTCTATCAGTCAGGGGGATAGGGAGGATTCCAGAGGAATTGTCTTGGAGTATTGTGGGAGGTTGTCTAGTCCTTCAAAGAAGCCTCATGGGGGAAAGAAAAACAGCTTTCCTATTATGCATTTCTAATAATTCAACTAATCTATCAGCCTTTGAGGATTGTGCATCTTCTATCCAACTGTAAGGATGATACAACTATTTTTCTTAATGGTCTTTCAGTAGCTAGAAACTAAAGAGATCCTCATCTATGCCTCTTGTTTAAAAATAATCGTTCATACATAGCTCCCTGAGGAAAATCAAAATAGTATTCTTAATCTAGGCTAAGCAGATAATTGGGAGGAAGACTTGATATAGTCCTACAGTACTAGCTTTTGCCTAATTTATTTTCAGCATAGGACAACAACTATTGTTGTTGCTGTTATTATTATTAAAATATTAATAATAGTTCATATTTTAAGTACCTTAAAATTTACAAAGTACAGGTACACTACCTACCACTCACTACCCAAGAGGTAGGTGGTATATGTGTTAAGAAATTTACATGATAACTTTCTTGTATATTTGGAGAGAATAGCAAGTTGTACATGAGAGATTTACAGTCTCATGTACAATCATCTTTTTTTTTAATTGTACTATGTTATGGAAATGCTTATTTTGTTCTGTGAGTTGAAAATAAATTTAAAAAATTAAGGAATCCGTTCATCAGCAAAGCATCATGTTGAGTTCCTGGAACACAGTAAGTGCCTAATAAATGTTTTTTGAGTTGAATTGCATTGTTGGAAGAGATACAAAGTTTAACTAAAATGTGGTTCTTGCCCTCATGGTGATTTAATCCCATCAAGGAGAAAACACTGACACAGATATTTGTGATAAAGAATTATTGGTAAGTGAATTAGAATGTGACCAGAGAAAACAAAACAAAATAGCAGCAACAATAAAAGCAGTGGAGTGGATTGTGTGAGGTCTGAAAGGAAGTTGGCACTGCCCATGGGGATCAGGGAAATCTTTACTTATGGCTGCCATTAAAAGATGAACAGGGATTTGGGGAGCAAAAGGAAGAGATATGACATTTCAGGCACAGGGTGTTCTCCAGAAAATGCACAAATTTGGAACAGTGCAATGTGTGCTCTGAGTAAAGATCACTTAATTCATTATACATGGTTCATAGCATGTGTGGGAATAATATAAGAATGCCTTATGTTAGCAAGGGAGTTATAACTGACAAGTGAAAAATTTGTTCTCTGGTTCAAATTAAAGTGGTCAAATATTTAAAGGACAAGAGTCCTTCATCTTCTTACCATATTATTTTAAAAATCAGAGGCAAGTTTCCCAGAACAGTAAAAACTGGGCCCTATCGTGACTTAGTTTCCTCATTTGTAAATAGTAATAATAATCACATCTACTGCATGGGGTTATTTTCAGGATCACATGAGATAACATAGGCAAAGTGCTTTGCTAACCTTAAAGTGTTATATAAATGCTTATCACCATCATGACAATCACCACCACCACCACCATCATCCTCATCAATAATAAAATAAGATTTATCATTTACCATAAAATTGACTTTGGAATGCTACCTTGAATTTAAAGGCTATGGAAGCTGTCATCACATAAATAGAATGGAAATTTATTGGCAAGGGACTGTGGCACATCAGACATGTAGGAATTAGACAATTAATAACAATTTTTTTTTTTTTAGGAAAGAGCTCACAAAAAGTAATTAGCTCAAAATAATTTTCCTCAATAGTGACTATGCCTATTATGTCAAAGATCAAGTTAAATTAAATCAAATAACTTGCTATATGTCCATGACATTTAAAAGACATGTTATTTGATAATGGGCTATTCAATTATCCAAACTATACATGTAAATATTAATGATAAAGTAGATAGTTGGGGGAAATATTTGGCAGAATTCTGAAGAAAGACTAGGTTACATCATTCCTAGATTCTCTAATAACTTGGGAGTAGAAATAAAAGAAATTTAATTTGGAAAGTTTTTAAAAATCTGAAAGATGATGAAAGCTTTGGAAAGTTTGTGACAATTAGATTAAAAGATTTTGCTTATAATCATTTGAATTTGAGATTTGACCTATTCAGGGCTTGGAAACTTTTCTTTTTAAATGGCCTATGTTCTGACTTCTTCTTCTTCTTTTTTTTTTTTTTTTTTTTTTTTTTTTGTGGTGTGCAGAGGAAAGGAGTGCTAATAATTGCATTCACTCTGGCCATGGGGTGGAGGAGAAACTCTGAATGCCACTTCCATTATGAGGCCTTTCCTCAGCCCACACTTGTCACACTCCTCAAAATTACTTTGTATCACTTTGTACATACTTGTATTTCTCTATATTCAAATTGTATCTTCTAGTAGATTACAAACTCTTTGAGGGCATCATCACTTTATCTATGCATTCCCGATGCCTGGTACAAAGTTTTGCAAATAATGGGTACTAAATAATTATTGGGTTGAAATCAGTCAAATTGAACATGATTTTGTTAAATTGAAAATACTTATGTCAATCCTGGGGCAGAAGGTAACAGTTAATCCTTACTTGAGTTTAAAACAACTTAATATTCAATATATGCTAGAAATATTAACCTTCAAGTATAAGAAGCTTGGATTTTTTTATTGTTTTTATTAATCACCATGGTTAATTAATGGTATTGATGTTTTGTTTATAATACTTTCCTCCGAAGTATCTTACATCTCAGTCATATCTTGGTGAAAAACACAGCTTCTTTTTGCCAATTAGCTATTACCAAACAATAGATAATAACTATAACTATGTTTAAAGCTGATTTTTTAAAATGAAAAAAAAAAGGAAGAAAGTAGAGAAGGAAGGAAAGAAAGGAAGCAGAAAAGAGTAAAGAAAGGAAAAATGGAAGAAGAGAGGAAGACAAAACATAAACGACAAGGGGTTTTGCTGAATCTAGAAAACTGACTGAATGGTTGGAGCACTGCTACAAATCCTGAGTCTGATAGGGTTAGTTTGGTCCAGTGTCATTTCTATTGCCTGCTGAGACCACACCAGGCACAATATGGCCATTTTAGTCAACTCACTAAAAAGAAAGATGTTAGGGTTTGAACAGAGCCAAATAAGCTGTCAACATTCCAAAAATAAATTACAATAATAACCACACGTAGGAGGCAGTTCAGGGAAAAAACAACTAAAGTGTCTAAGAGGCTAAAGGGGCTGATTGATGAGGTAAGATTAAGAGAATGAAAAATAAGTAATGTGGCCAAATAACACCAAAGAGAGCAATAGAAAAACTGAGCATATTTTTTAATGGTACAGAATAGTATAAAAAGAATGGAAATGTTTAGGTAATCCAGAAGGATTAAGAACGATATTATGCAGAAAGGTATATCTGTCATGTGTCCCTCATCTAGTAGTTTAATAATCTTTAAAAAAAAAAAAAAAGGAGTAAGGTTAGAATGGCATAACTTGTTCTTGATAAAGCCATGCTGGCTTTTTTTGTAATCAGTGTTTTCTTTATCCTAGCTGTTTCTTAACCAGATCTTTAACGATCTATTCCAGAATTTCCTCATGTTTGAAATAAAGAGGTCTAGTCTATAATTTGAAAATGTTTTTCTCTTCCCTTTCTAAGTAATTGGGACATTTTTTCTACTTCCATTTTATAGTACTTTTCTTACATCCCATAATAGTTTAAAAATCATTGACAGTGTTCCAGTGATCATATCCACTAATTCATTCAGTTCAATTACCAGCTCTATGCAAATGATGCACAGATCTACATAGCCAATCCGGTTCTCTCTTCCTGAGCCTTAGACCTGCACCACCAACTGCCTTACGGACATCTTAAATGCCACATTTGGTAGGCAACACAAACTTGGTATATCCAAATCAGAACTCATATGCTTTCCCTCCAAACTTGCCTTTTTTTTTTAACTTACCTTGGAGGTACCACCTTCATCCTGCCAAGTCACCCTGGCTTTCAACCTTCGTGTCATCTTTCATTTTCATTCAAACTCACCCTACATATCCAACCATTTGGCAATTTCTGTCCCTTCTGCCTTCACAGTATCTCTCATATATATCCCGATCTCTTCACTCCTGTGGATATCAATCTAATTGAGTTCCTTACCACCACTCACATGGACTATTATAATTGGCTTCTAATTGGTCTCTCTGCTTCTTGTCTCTTTTCACTCCAATGCATTCTTCATACAGCTGCCAAAGTGATTTTTTTTTCTAAAGTGTGGTTCTCACCAATTAACCTTACTGCTCAATAAACTCCAGTGGTTCTCATCACTTCTATGCTCTACAAAAGTCAAGGACTCAGTTTGGCATCCACAGTTCTTCACAATATAGCCTCTTCCTATCTTTCCAGTCCTCTTACGATTATTCCATTCTATATACTGACTTTATGGTCCAATGATGATAGCTAATTTCTTATCCATCACACATGATACTACATCTCCTCCACCTCCCATTTTTACATGTAACAGAGGACTGGCCAAGGATCCCAGTCTTTCTGAATATAGCAAGAGTGCTACTGATGCAATTCTCCATGTGTAAGAGGCTGGAAAGTCTACTTCTAGAAGATTTGTAATGCCATGTAATGAAATCGCCTTAGAGAGACTTTGGAACATTGATAGGCATTTTATGATTGGTTTTGATTGAACCATGTTATAGACAGCAGCCTCTTTGATTTATCAAAGTGGTGGAACTGGGAAAAGGAGGTGAAGGTACTCTCAAAAGGCTTTAGTCAGCCTTGAATTTTTCTTCTCTTCCTTGTATCTCTTCTTTTCACTTTACTCTGATGAGAGAATTTTATGAGGCAACACCAACATGTCGCTCCACATTTAGGGGCCTTAGTTCTCCATCTTGGCATTTGTTCTTTAGTTTAAGTGAAGTTGGAAGGTGTGACCTTGTAAATTTCAAAAGGTTAGGAGAGTGAGCCATCTGCACACCCAATAGTCTGGGAGTCTAACTCATGCTGGATTTTTAGCCAGGTCACAGCATAAATGGCACATCTGTATTCCTTTGGGATTCAGAGTAGGTATAGTTGAGATGAGGTCTTATCTGTCAGAGATATCTCAGTTGAATATTAACTTGATGGGATCAGTTTTATGCAGAAATGTCACTGAGTTTGAACCTACTCTCCCCAGAGACCAACTTGATATAGCAGAGATTATGTTCCTGAACTAACAGAGGACATGTTTTCCCATTGTTCTCACTATAAATTTCAAAGTAAATATCCCTTTCTGAAAGCAAATCGGTGTTAACTGTTTAAATGGAACTGGGACAATAGCCATTTCTGGCTAAGTTCGGACTCACTTGGAATGTTGGATCAAACCAAAGAAATTCGAAAAAAAACCGCGACCCCTCATAAGCATCCCTCAAAATCTAAGGAGATTTAGCTAGCTTTACTCTGGGAGACCGAGGCCTAACATATATTGGTTTTATAATCCTTTTCACCGGCTGTCCTCCACTCCGGAAATGTTTACTTTCCTTACTTCTGGCTCCTGGCTTCCTTGGCTCATTTCAGGAATCAGCTCTAAGTTTCTGTTCTGCAGTAAGCCTTCCTGGTTCATATAGACACTTATGCCTTCCTCAGTAAAGTCACCTTCCTTATACTTTGCATAAATCTAATCTAACCCTATTATGTAAATGTTGTCCCTTGCATTTATATTTACAGTCTTTAAGAGCAGGAACTTTTTTTAGGTTGTGCTTTGTTCTGTTTTGTTTTGGCTTAATTTTTTGGGATTTTTGCCTTTCTTTTTAGCTCTGCTGCTTAGCATGAGGGGGGATATGCCAAAGCCTGGCATAAAGCAGGTGCTTAATAAATGCAGATTGATTGAAGATTGAGTTTATATGAGCCAGGTCTCTTGCCTCCATCAAAAACACTTAAGGCACTCTCTTCCTCAGCCATACACCAGGAACCCTGAGATCTTTGCATTTAGCCACACTTATCATCTATCTTCACCTAGAAAAGCCACCCTACAGACTCAATCTCCAGAGACCATGTCCTGACCCTGCATTTAATCCACTCGATAAGTCATTATGCACTGGAACCAAGTTGTGCTACTTGAGTACATGTAAACTCACTAAACTCATCATACCTGGATGTTCTCTGGCCATGTTTTATATCCCATTCAGCCATCCAACAAGAAATCCAGATATCTTGATATGTGCGCTGCCACTGCATCCCTTCCTTTATCCCTCTGCACCTCTCTTAGGGAATAGTCATCCAAGTTAACATCACTACCTGAAAAGGTAAGACCACAAACTCTGGGACTCCTCAGGCCAAAACTCTCTTTTCTGGACACAATTACGTGTATAGCCTCTCCCATTAGAATACAAGGGCTATGCAGGTAAGGCCTGCCTCATTTTTTATTTCTGTCCTCAGTGCCTAATTCAATGCCTAGCACATACCAAGCATTTACATACTCTTCTTCCTAATAATCATGAGAATGTGCAAGAATCTCTGTAATAGAAAAATGCCATTTGTATTTAAAGGAAATGTGGAAAATAAAGTAATACAGGAATGTGAACCTATGGGAAGAAGCTACTATGTAGTTTTAAAAGTCTGAGTATTTTCCTGATAAAATGATATTATATACTCATAAACATATGTATATATGAATACTTATATTAGAATGTAATTATTTTTAATGATCAGTAACTCCAAGAAGTCATCAACTATACATACAATATGTCCCCAAAATCTTGGTGAAGTTTTTAATCTACTAAAGCTTGAAAAGTCAAACATTTGTAATATCATCGAATGTCTGACTCTACATATGTGTGGCTAAGGTGGAATGAAGACATCAATCCTTCACGGTGTAGAGAGATTGATGAACTGGTAAGCAAAGGTATTTAAAGGGACATCAACATGTGATCCAAAGTCCATAAATACAATGACAGGGTTTGGGGTGGAGGGAAAGATGATGATGCAGAGACTGAACTCTTTGAGAAAAAGAGGGAAATAGGGGGTGGCTAGGTGGTGCAGTGAATAGAGCACCGGCCCTAGAGTCAGGAGGACCTGAGTTCAAATGTGGCCTCAGACACTTACTACCTGTGTGACCATGGGCAAGTCACTTAACCCCCTTCCAAAAATAAAAAGAAAGAAAGAAAAAGAGGGGAAAGAAACCCATTAAAAGCACCTAAGGTACTCTTCTACTCTGCCATCCACCAGGAAACCAGATGTTACTTGGAGGTCAATCAAGAGAATACAGATACCAGGATCTAGTTAATGTGCTAAATTAGAAGGGATGCTTGCTTGCATCTATCCATGAAAACAAAAATTCATCTCATGAATCTCTTTGGAAGACTGTGAGTCAATTGGGACAGGAAGTGATTTAAATAAATGAGAGAAGGCATTTCCACCTAAGAAAATGGCACACTTGTCAAGCTCCCTGTCATTGCTAAATGTTAGCCATATGTATAGTCCTTTTCAATACCTCCAACTTCAAAAGAAAACACTCCTAAAATGCCAAGCACATTTGCTCAGCTTAAAGTATGCTTTTGATGTAATTCTTCTGACTGCCATTTATTAATCAGTCACCAATGCTTCGTATAATTAAGTCCTCTATAAACTCATAGCTTAATTCATGAAAAGCTAGCCATATTGCAGGCTGCAATTTGGCAAATATCTCATATATGTCCCCCACTTACCACCAGCAACTCTATTTTCTTAGCTGTTCTAGTTCTTTAAATACAACATATGTTTACTTCTTTGAGTTAACTGAAAAGTAATTAGTCAAATTAGAGAGTTCAGTTAAAATAACTTATTCACCAATAGCCAATCAGCAGCCTTTACATTAACCTCAGTTAGGACACTGAGTTTAGCAGTTTTCAGTGTAATGGTTTTGACATTGATGTGTGACTGGGTATACATGTATATTTCCTTATAGATATGTGCTCCTGAAAGCTAATACTGTACATATGATGAAAAGCTTAGCTTTCAGGTAAGATATCAGATACGCCCTTTGGCTGCAGTGAAAGGTGAAACACAACACGATTTTACTGCATTACCATACTCTCTATTCCAACTGTAAACCAATCCTCACTGCTTGAAAGAAAAGCTGTATTCCAGTGAGACTTAAGCACAGCTCACTCTTTTGCATTTCAAGGACTCTGGAGTCCCTTTTTAATGCAGTTAAGTTAGTTTAGAACATGAATTTGAATTCTCAACTAGGTAAGGTGGCACAATAAATCAATGATTCTAAAGCAACTTTATTAAAGATTCCCTGATATTAAGATTTCCATGTAAGCTTCTGAAGCCAAAATATTATTTTTCCTTTTTTTTTACTCAGTCATAAAGAAAATGGAATTTTTATGTTACCGTATAACAAGGGCAGGGGGAAAAACAGTTGTCAAAATAAAGGGAAAGAAGTAGCAGGGGGAAAAATGAGATGCAAATAATGAAACAGGAGATATAAACAAATGACTCTGGTTTTAATATATTTTGGTAACAACTGGTCTCCAGAAGTTTTCCAAAGAATGTTTCCTACTTATTGTGCAATATATGTTCTTCATTGAGTCATATCAAGCAATTCTTTCCCTGTAAAACTTCCCACATTGCACAATTTGTGCTGACGTATGAATGTACAAGCTTTATAAATCAATATGTATTCAAACATGACTAAGCACTCACTGTCTAGAAAGCTCTGCCTGCTTGACAGGGTCACAAGCAATGGGATTTCTTAACTCACTATATGCTTGAGAGAAGGACAGGCAAAGGAATTTGAAGAAGGAGAGATCACTTGTGGCTAGGAGGATAAAGTAAGACTTTGGAAAAGAGAAGGCATCTTGGAATCTCTGATAGACTTTGAATTATGGGAAAGATCTCCATAGATGAGAGGTACATATGTCAATAAAGACACATAGGATACAGCCAATCAATTTTGCTGAAGAGCAATTATATCATCTTTAAGTTTATTAAAGCTTAATTTGGCCTTTTTCATTTATATTTTAAGCCTATCTAACGTTTTGGGATAATGAATTCTCCCATTTTCTACCATCTGTATAAAGGAGAATTACTTTTTATATGTTCTAAATTTTCCTTTTTCTAAGTTCAAGACTTGTTATAATTGTTGTCCTGCCTCCTGCCATGACCACTTCCTCTCTTCCAGGATTTAGGGAAGATGTCTATGCTTGCATGATCTGTACCCTTCATGCCTAGCATTTTGATTACAACCATTTTGACTCTTCACCTTGCCAGGCTGAAAAACGATCACCTTTGTATTCTATTCCCATAATCTACTTGATCATATAAGCTGTCCTTCTCTGGACATTCTGCAACACTATTCTGCTTTGAGATATACTATCTTGCATGTGTACTGTGACAATGCTTGTTCATTTAGATGGGGTAGGTACCCTACAGTGGATAGAATAATGGTCCAGAAATCAGAAAGAAAATGAGTTCAAATCCATCCTCACATACTTACTAGTTGTAATCTCCTGAGTAAATTACTTAACCTCTTTCTGTCTCAATTTCCTCATTCATAAAAAAATGGGCACGATAACAGCACATTCCTTTCAGGTTATTGTGAGGAGCAAAGGAGAAATTACAAAAGGCTTTGCAAACCTTAAAGCACTATATAAATGATATTATTATTATTATACAATGATTTACTATTTATAAGTAAAGAAGAATAAACTGGATTGGTTTTTCAGGTCTATGGCTCTTTTTAGCATTAAGCATGCCCAAATCAGACTAACAGCTCTTTTCAATATTTTATCAGGGAAAAAGATGAAAAGAAAGTTACTAGGATGAAGAATTTAAGAGACTACAATTAAATAACAAAAGGAAGAATTAGGATCTGGAGATGGTAGCACTAGAGAAATGATGACTAAGATGCACCAAATGGTAGAATCTAGTTAAAATTTCTTTTTTTTTAATTTCTTTTTTATTTTTTTCATTTTCTAGAGTAGGGGAGATAGCCTGTTCTGTGGGGAATGGTGAAAGAACAAAAAAGTCAGCAGGTAGAGAGAGAAAAGAGACAAAAGGTGGGGAGGGCAGAAGTAGGAGGGGAAAGAGGAAGATGAGGAAATGCAATCAAGAATTCATGCAGATTGAATGGCCTTGGTAAGGAGATCCACCTCTTCACAAAAGACTTGAATAAGGCCTGGGAAGATATCTATAGGGTGTGAGAGGAATAAGTTAAAAGAGGCACTTGAGATGAATGGCTATTTTCTTGCAGAAATTCTCAGCTGTGAGTGGGAAGGAAGTGGTCTTAGTAAGGCTTGAAGAGAGAAGAGGTTTGAAGCAACCTCCTTGGGGAGTGAGATATGGAATCTATTAGGAAGGAATAATAGAATGGATGAAACTCCATCTGTATCATGGGAATCCCTAAATGCCCCACTGTGCTTACAGCTTTGATGACTGTCTGCTTCTCCATTCTCTGATCCAAAATTAAATCTTCGGTTGATTGATAATTCTGATTTTTTCAAATGTAAAAATATGATAATTCTTAAGACATTCTGGCTAACAGATTAAGTTTATAAATATCTAGGCAATTAGACAAATATACCACAAAATCACATTTTCTTTCCTTTTTTAGTCTTTCATAAGAGGTTGTAGATAGATACACATAGATATAAAGATATATATACAAAGTTAAGGATAACCAATACAAATCTTGGAAACAAGGTCCAAGAGCAAATGATAGCAAATGCTTATATGTACTTGACTCAGATAAGCAGAATCTTAAAATGAAAAATATCATTTCTTTTCTCTAATCTATATCCTCTCTGCTGCAAATAATGTCAAAATAAAGTTAAAGTTCTGGGAGTGAAAGCTACACATGCAAAAATACAGCCACATTATTTATTATTTTCCTCTCACTTTTGAAAAAACTCCAGAAAAAGAATAGTGAGTCTTTTTGAGTAAGCCTTTCTTCAGTCATAAAGGGATTAGAAACTAGTCTTCAAGAATAAAAAAAAAAATACATCAACACTAAAAAAGAATACTTCATATGATAACCAAAGCAAATATAAAGCTACCCCCCCAAAAATTGATGCAAATAATATTATCATTCAAAAATTAGAGTTTAACTTGAAAGCACATCAAAGAAGCTCAATTTAGTTTGGATTTGCTTCTGAAAAGTGAATGGCATACAAATATTTATGTTTTCAATATACAGAAATAGGTATTGAGGTGAAGACTGAGGTAGAAATGTGACCTCTTTTTTAGAAGGGTGTTTCCATAAACGAATTAGCTTAAATTCCCAAGGGAAGAAGAAGAATGGCAAGGGACATTATGTGTGTTTGGAATAGGGAAAGAAAAGTATATGTATGTGTGTATATTTATTTATAGATTAGGCATGGGCTGAGAGGCCCCTCTAGCACTCTTTGAATCCTTGAAGTATGGGCTCTGGGAGCCCCTCTAGCTCTCCTTGAGTCCTTGAGGTACAGGCTCTGGGAACCCACCTTGAACTCTGATTAAATCATCTCATTTGATGAGGCATTTGCATCAGGCAATAAGCCTTACATTGTGGTGAACCCAAGCCTTGGTTACTAGACTTCCCACAGATCAAAATATTAATCCACCCTTGAACTGGCCTAGCCCACCATTGTCTGTAGCCTCCAACTACCTCCCACCCTTAATTATTCATTGACCTCATTAATTCCTTCTGAAGACCCTCCCCAGGCTCCTCCTTTGGACCACCCCTGGATTCCTTACACAACCTTCTGTATATGAGACCCCATCTCACACCATGTGGTATGAGAGCTCCATAGAATGCCATAGAAGAGTGAGTGCCATAGAATGCCCTAGAATAATGAGAGTGCCATAGAATTTTCTAGCACAGACTTACTCTGTGTCTAATGCGAGCAAATTTTTAATAAACTTTACTTTTCTTTGGCTGAGAAGACTTGAGTCAAATTCATTTGGAAGGACCTGGAGTGTTGGTATTTTGGGGTCTCCAGAGCAACCCTAGCCCTCTTAGTGGGTAACCTCTTCATATGTGCATGTGTATGTACACACATGTATATGTGCACATATCTATATGTACACGTGCATGATATACACTGTGTGTATACATACATGTACATATGCATACACACGCACACGCACACTTATAAATATATTTATATACTCATGCATGTGTGCACATACATATGTATTGATATATTTTATATATTTATGAGTGTATGTATATGCAAGTGTACATATGTATACATATACACACATGTGTGTATACATATTTATATTTAGCTTATTTTTATACAATTAGACTTTTTTTTTTAAATCACCCATTCAACAGACACTGACTCATTAGGTCTACGTGAAAATAATCAGTTAAAAAAAAATCTGAAAAGGCCACTCTGGCTTTGGGAGCATTAAAAAAAATGCTTTCTAAATTGTATCTTCTTTTCAAAGAAATACAAATGAAAGAACTTTTCCCCTCTTTGGATGACAAGCATATTTTGAAATGTTTATTATGCTGAAGCCCAAGTGATTTTGTTATGTTGAGAAGGCTATTTCAAAGAAAAAAAAAAAAACCGATCCTGAATAGCCTCTAGCTTTGAGTTAAGTAGTATTAGAATGAATAGCAGAGTTATCTTTAAATAGCAAAGGTTTTGCTGCCTTTGAAGTGCTTTATCTAGTTCCTATGACATCTTATGTTTGATTGAAGGAGCAACACTAAGTGACATTCTTGGTACTCCAGAAATACATATAAATACACATACATACATACACACACACACACACACATATATATACCTTTTCTTGTATGATGCAGAGTCATGAACCAGGCTTACAATTCATTACTCCTGTGTCATTTCATTATGACTGATTTTTCTTTATCTGAAAACACCAATTTAACTCTATGTAGATGTTTCCCACATATTTTAAACTAAATGTGAAATATTCCCTCAAGGCCAAGAGGCATTTGGAAAGTTGATGATAACTTGTACATGTTCAAGGACGCTCTAAATGAGGTTATTAAAATTCAACACTTTGCATACTCTCATAGGGAAAAAAAAAAGTTTGTCCCTGAAAACAAGGAACAGGGGATTCAAGAAAGTTCAAAAGTTTATTGATAATTCAATCCTTGCCCACCACATTTGAGGTTGACAAAAACCACCATGTGAAGAAAGGTAGCCATGCATTATAACAAAACAATTTCAGTATTCCAATCCCTGTACAAAAGTCAAATAAAAACCCATGTGTTATTTGTTTCATGGACTTAATGAGGACAGAGACTGTCTTTTGCCTCCTTTTGTAACACCAATACTTAGTACAGTGACTGGCACATAGGAGGTGCTTAATTAATGTTTATATATTGATTTCCATGGCACTATCATTCTATCTTACCAACAATATCACTGAAACTTTCACTCTGAAGTTCCAAATAGTTTGACTTTTGAATAAAATCTCCAAATTCATATTTGAGAAGAGGATGTCAATCATTTGCCTGCAGCTCAATCTTGTGATTGTTAACCATGATGCCTACTCTACTTGTAGGATATATGGAAGAAGTCAAAGGAACTCCCATCTTTTTACACAAATAAAATTTTTCCCATTTTCCCCCTCTTCTTCCATCTAAAAGTCAATGATAGTCTTCTCTTTGGATTCTCCTAATAATGAGGCTTTCCTCCCTTATTGTCTGAGGACCTTCACATAAATCTTGAATAATTTGTACCTTTATCCTTTTTCTTTCTCTTCTTTAAATTCATTTTTAAGTCTCAGTGACTGGGGAACTCTTATTGTTCCACATTTGGTTTGCTGTAGGGGAGCTCTGCCTTAATCAGCCTTAATCATTAATCATACTCTATACTAGGTGTGGAATACCCATCGATACAAAACTATGATCATTAGACACTGCCTAACCATGTGGTTCGCGTTTGCTTCTGGGAAGTCCCTGGTGGCCATAATTTCAGAACTGTGAGTCATAGGCTCAGAATAAATCTTCTAAAAACTAAGGTCCTATAATGTAGCTAATATGTTCCATAGTAAAAGCTTTAATGAGCAAAAGATAATTAAATCAGAACATAAAATGTTATTTAATAATGAAAAACTGCATAATCATAATAATAGCTAAATAGGGAAAGGATGCTCATTTAGGAAATATAATAATGAAGTAGATATGAAGACTAAAAGACCTATAGACATAGATGGCTACTACTCCTTACAACTGTGCATGCTAAATTAACTAAGCTTCTGAAATGGTAGAAAATATTGTTTGGTTCCAGATTGAAATTTTATTTATGTGATGATAAGATAATTCCTTCCATTGATATCCATCAACAACTCACTTTTAACTTAGAGACACAGAGAGCTAGGTCACACAGATAGTTTGTCTTGGGGGTAGGACTTGAACCCAGGTCCCTACTCTGTGTTGTCATTCTTCTCCCTTAGAGTCCTCCAGTTTCATCTTTTCATTTCATCAGTATGGATAACAGTTTGTGAGTTTGTACTGTTTTCATATGCAGATAAGCACAAGCCATTGTCTCTGGTAGGTCTTATACTTGAGTTATTTTTCCATTTGTTATGACAGATTACATTGGGACATCATTATTCTCAACCAATTGTTGCAAGGTTTACACATTTATGTGATGTTTGGTAGTGGTTGAATGTTCAGTGCATAGGAAAACACCATTAGCCCATCTGAGAAACAAATATATGGCCTTGACTTCCATTAACATATTGACCTATCCAAGTGAGTTAAGATCCCAACTTTATAGTAGATCTAAGAAGAAATTAAGGATAAGAACTTTTTCTCGAACTATTTGATATATTTTGCTGATGTCTCCTTTTCTGAGGAGACTAGACTAAGGCTCCAACATATAAAGCCAGGTTCCTGCCATAATGCCCCAAGTATACAGCAATCATGATGACTGAAAATGCACTGTACATGTTTACTCCTACCAGGCCTTTTAGCAACACAATTCAAAATTATAAGTGTTCGGTAATGTAAATAACATCATCTAGTTCCCTTTTCTATTTTAGTATTCAAAACATGAAAGATAAATAATACAAATATGAAAATTAACATGTATACCTCCATAAGACAGAACTTCCTAATATAGGCCCCTTTATACCATATATAGTGTATACTATAGGCCTCTTTATACTATGTACAGTGTATACTATAGGCTTCTTTATACTATATACAGTGTATACAATATTTTTTTTGAACACACACATATATACACATATATATGTAATGTCTCTCTCTATATATATCTACAAATATGCACTTATATAGAATAGTGGAGTTTTTAAGCTTTAATAGCTTAAAACTGACAATTGAGGTGATATATATATATATATAATAAAAGATGCTTATTTAAATTCTTCTAGGAAGACCAGAGAAGGGAAAAAGATAGGCTTACTTTTAGGTTAGAGGGGGTCCAAATCAGGTACTCTGCTCCAAGTGGAGGGGAGGTCAGAGTCAGAAACTCAAGCCCACCCAGGGATGCCAAAAACTGTTGCAGTGGGGGCTGGGTAAATATAGTGGATGTTCAGTAGGGCCAGGCTTATAATGAAGTTAATATTGGGGCTGGGAGCACCTTTTTTAGGATTTCAACACACACATATGTATATTAAAAAGATTTTCTAATATATTTAAGCAGGTCTTTAAAATGCTAAAATATAGCTTAAGAAATTCCTGAGATCTGTCTGAGTTACATAAGATTAGCTTAGTTTTTTGTTTTTTCCTAAGAAGGCAACATTATGCAAAATACTCCAGTCATGACAACTTTTCTACATATAGAACATAAGGTCACATCATGAAATGAAAGTAGTACACGTAATTGTAACTAAAGAATGTGCTTTTCACTCTGAGCTCCTATGCCTATAACATCCTGTTCCTTGGCCTCCAGGAATATGTTAGGTGGTCTCATGGTCCCCTGGGTGGAGGAGCCCATCACAAAGCCATCTCCCTTAATTTAGTACAATTGGCAGGCACTACTCAAGAGAGGCAGAAGAATGGGTTACCATGGAGACTAAGCTACCTCTCATCTCCAGAGAGGCTGATTCTTCCAAGTCGGAACAGAGATCCTGTTAAACAGCATAAGGAAATCACACTGCCACTGACAGCCTGATACCTGTGCTCAATAATTACATCGCAGACCATTTCCAGAGCAGACAATCCCATCAACTAACAACAAATATTAAAGCAACAGATAATTCCTTCCACTTGCTGTTTACAAAAGGCATTCTATCCATCCAAACCAAATGCAAGAACTTGAAATCGGCTGAAAATTTTCCACCTCTGCTTAGTACTTTATTAATGGGGTGATCACTATGCTTGACCTATTTGCTGAAATTAACCAGAACTCCAGGAGACCATATGGATTGCCAGATGGTCTGCTGTAATTTAATGGCATTATTCTAAGTATGAAGTAAGCGATAAACATAATTTGCATTCTTTTCTGTTCTTACTAGGGGTTTTTATTAGTTACATTTTTATTCATACAGTAGAAGGTGATACCTTGCTACTGAAACACAGATGCCAGCTAATTACGGTGAGGGGCTATGCCCCTCCAAGCATAGGCCAGCACTCTGCACAAACTCCATCTTGCCCAGTGACCCCGCCACAGTGATTAATAAGTAGAATGCTAAGCCTTAATGAGCATGTCAGATTTTCGATGTTCTTCAGGTTAACTTAATTAGCATTATGATGAAGAGACGGTTTCAGTTACTTATTAGATGGACTCATTACCCTTCATAGAACTCTGTATCTTCTCACCTTGTGGGCTGCAGGCTTATTTCAGCCTCAGAAATATGAAAGTTTAGCTATCAATGGAAGTCTTTCAGAGAATAAGAGAATAAAGTACTAATTCTACAATCAATCAAAATGTGCTTCATTCATTGTTATTGCTTGATTTTATCCTGGATCAGTAAAGCTATCTTAAGTCATTATGACAGAGCATCAGAGACACAAAACTGGCATTGAGTAATAGGTCTAACACCTACACATTAGATTGAGCATGTTATATCAAGCGTTTTACTAAATATAGTTATTATGTTTCAGGGAAAGTCATTTGACTGGCACCATATCCAAAGTCACATAATAATCAACATCCTATTCAAGTTCTACTAAATTTCAGTAATCATAAGGCTGCTCTGAATCTTTAGAGCTTATTCAATTATTGTGGTTAAAATATTAACCCTCAATATCTCAGTAGTCAGTATCTAGCCCTTTAGTTGAGTAAACCATAGAATAAGAAGAAAACTCAGTTCTTTGTTCAATAGTTGGGTTGAGAGTTAGTGATGTCCCACACCTAGAGGCCATTGTTTAGTGATAACAAAAGAGCCAGCAGTGCAACAGAATTAATTCAATCTCTGGTGAACATTCAGTTTGCATTTCAGATTACAAATATTCTGTCACCACCCCACTATTTTAGATCTCCAATGTCTGAGACCAGGTCAACACACTTGAAATCTTCACTTTGGCTTCCCTGTACTAATATAGAGCAGACCAGACATCACTGGGATGCAAAGGATACTTATCAACATCTAAAATTCATGGACTGTGTGTGTGATGGTATGGAGAAGTAACATACCAAATTAAAAGTCCTTGTTAATATCCAGCAACAGGAGATTTTAGCCATTTATTTCACTGAAAGTTTATGGGTAATACTAAAAAAGAGGAGTATATTATAATAAACTACCACATTCTTGTAGAACTCTCATATGAAGGTCTCTGATGTTGAAAACCTTGCAAAGTCTATGAAAATTAAAATGTGTATATGACTAATTAAGCATCTATATCTATTATGTTCAGTAATATTTTGATATGTAGAATCAAGTTTCATATGCATTTAGGTATGGCATAGTCAGCCTAGCCTATCTCATGGTAGAGTTTATGAAAGAAAATTATTATTACTTCATTATGATGTTTAGAGAAATGAGTATTAGTAACCAATGAGTTAAGGATATACAGAGTTGTCCCATTCTTCTAAAGTCCTGATTTTAAAAAGTTCAGTCTCTTGAAGAACATTGCTGATGATGAAAGTCGATTAACTTTCTTGTTCAGACCCTACCCAAATGGAGTAGCCATTGTGTTCCACTCAGTTTTGGGTGGATTATATTTATTGAATAGATTGCCCAAGGTTGGGGATGGTCTGGGTAGAGAGATAAGTACAAGGTTGACATAATGGCACTCTCAGTCGGCTCATTGAACACCTACTCTTTAAAGAGAATATAAACTGTGAGCAGCTGCCATAATTGCCTTTGGTCTAAGAGAGTTGGCCAAATGGCCATCTTTTTATTAATAATAGGCTGGCCTTGTTAATAAAATGATTAAATTACCCAGAAACTACATATCTTATTTTGATCACCTCAATATGACAAAAATAGTCTTGAGTCAGGAAGACATGAGTTTAAATCCTTCTTCATACATTTATTAACTATGAACCTGGACCAGTCACTTCACCCTGTTTGCCTCAATTTTCTCATCTATAAAATGAGCTGGAGAAGAAAATGACAAGCCACTCCAGTATCTTTGCCAAGAAAACCCCACACGAGGTCACAAAGAATCGGACAAGACTGAAACATCTGAAGAAAAACAACAAAAAGATATCTCTCTATGACTTTATGTAAAGGATGGTGAAAGCTATTTGACCTAGTTAATAATACCTGGTATTTATAGAATCCTTTAAGATTTGTGCAGGACTTTACATGCAAAACTTATCAACAAGCATTTAATAAGCCTATATTACATGCCAAGCACAGTGCTAAATGCTAATGATACAAAGAAAAACAGAACACTCTCCCTGGCCTTAAGGAGGCCACAGTCTAATTTGGTGTGGGGGTGGGGCAGGAGAAAGATGAAATGGAAATAACTAGCTAATTCAAGATATAGAGAGTAGATGGAAGGTAATCTCAGGTAGAAAGGTGGGTAGAAGGTGGAGGTTTGTGTGTGTGGGGGGGTATAGACAGTAGAAAAGGCCTCCTAAAGAAAGTAAATTTGAGTTAACTTGAAGAAATCCAGGGAAACTACGAGTCAGAGGTAAAGAGAGAGAGTGACCCAGTCATGGGGGACACCCAGTGAATGAGAGTCTTCATTAATTACTGTTTATCCTCTATCACTCTCACTGACCCCCTAAAAAAGCACCTGATGGGGGCAGCTAGGTGGCACAGTGAATAGAGCACTGACCCTGGAGTCAGGAGGACCTGAGTTCAAATCTGGCCTCAGACACTTAACACTTACTATCTGTGTGACCTTGGGCAAGTCACTTAACCCTAATTGACCTGCCTTCTCCCCTCCACAAAGCAAAAAAAAAAAAAACCCAAAACAAACCAAAACAAAAAAACAACCAAAAAGCACCTGATGAATTTCACTCAACTTAAATGGGTTTGTCCTTAGATGACAGAAACAAGACACAATGCTGGGCCATCTTCAAAGACTGTTGAGTTTAAATCGGGTCTTCCAGAGCTTATATTGCTGGTGACCTTGCACAGCCCTCCCTCACTCAAATCAAAGTCAACTCCAAGTCATGTTATCATTTCCCTGATGTCATGGTCCTCTTTGAAAATGAAGGACAAAAAAAAAAAGAAAAGAAAGAAAAAAGAAAAAAAAGAAAATGAAGGACAAACACAACAAGAATAAAAACTATATGGGCCTAGTGTTTGAGAACTCAAGATCCCCTCCACAACCATGATGAAACATTAGAATGGCAACTGTGAATAACGATGATCAATAGCTTTGCTATGACAGCATTGTATGAGCTACAGGAAAAGTCCTTTACTTGACATTGAATATCCTTCACAACCTGACCCCTTACTACCTCTTACTCTTCTTACACCACTATCTTTCAACATACTCTATGTTCCTACTTCTTTTTCTTTTTTTTCTTTTTTTTTAATTCTTTTTAAAATTTATTTATTTTTATTTTGGAGAGCAACTGGGATTAAGTAACTTGCCCAAGGTCACACAGCTAGGTTTTTTTATATGTGTGTATTGTGTCTGAGGCCGGATCTGAACTCAGGTCCTCCTGACTCCGGGGCCGGCACTCTACTCACTGCACCACCTAGCCACCCCCTACTTCTTTTTCTTACGCTAGCCTACTTACTATTCCACACAGATAATACTCCATCTTCTTCTTCCAGGCTTTCTACTATTGATCCTCCATGCATAGAATTCCCTCTCCCCACATCTCCACCTCTTTCTTGACTTCCTTTAACATTCCTCTCAAATCCCGATTTTTATAAGAAGCATTTCCCAAAACCCAGCTCCTAGTGTTTTCTCCTCTGAGACGTTGCTGCTGTTTTTGTTGTTCAGGTGTTGAAGTCACGTCTGAATTTCCGTGACCCCCTTTAGGATTTTCTTAGAAGAGACACCTGAGTGCTTTACCATTTACTTCTCCCACTCATTTTACAGATGAGGAACTAAAGCAAATAAGGTTAAATGACTTGCCTAGGGTTACACAGCTAGTAAGTATCTGAGGTCAGATTTGATCTCATGAAGATGAGTCTTCCTGACTCTAAGCCCTGTGTTCTATCCACTTTACCACCCAGCTACTATCCTCTGAGGTTACTATCCATCTATTCTGCATATATTTTGTAGGTACCTTATTACCTTCACAGTGTCTTTTTCATTAGAATGTGAACTTGTTTATTACACAGACAATGATTTTGCCATTCATTTTTTCTCTAGCACTATAGTGTTGCACATGGTAACTTGCATGGCAAAGACCTTAATTTAGAAAGGCCGAGGTCACCCACTGTACGCTAAGCCATCACCAATCATCTTAGCTCTTGTCTTGACACTGGACTTGAATGACTCCAGAGGAGAGAGAGGTCAGGAGGACCTGAGTTCGGATCCAGCCTCAGACACTGAATACACACATACAAAAAAACCTAGCCGTGTGACCTTGGGCAAGTTACTTAATCCCAGTTGCTCTCCAAAATAAAAATAAAAAAAATTTTAAAAGAATTAAAAAAAAGAAAAAGAAGTAGGAACATAGAGTATGTTGAAAGATAGTGGTGTAAGAAAAGTGCTGATGACTTTGCAAAGCTCTGTTTCACTTATATCCAATTCACGTGCAAGTCAGGACATCACCGTCCTGATGTCATTGGGCCTTCTTGAGAATGAAGGGTGAACAACAACATTGCTCAATAAATGTTTGTTGACTGACTCTCTTCATGGTCTTTTAATAAAGTACATTTGGAAGATTTATAAGGGGGGGGAAAAGTCTTATATTCCAAATGTAGATTACTGCATGTGGTTAGTTTCACCTTTATACCATGCATGCATGCACACACACACACACACACACACACACACAAACACACTACAAAGAAGTATCTGCAGTATTTAAAAAATAACTCTAGTATGCCTTAAGATCAATGACTATGAGAGAAAGAGTCTACATAATGTAATGAAATTAGGAAATCTGTGTCTTCATGCCAGCTTTGTCATTAACTACTCATCTACATTTTGGTAATTCATTTTAATTTCTATTCTGTGTAATGGGTCCTAGTTTGGGGCAGCAAGGTAGTGCAATAGAGTGATGGATTGGAATCAGGAAGACCTGAGTTCAAATTCAACCTTAGATACTAACTGTGTGACCTTGTGCAAGTCACTTATCTTCATTTGCTTCAATCTATAAAAATGTAGATAATAATAGCACCTACCTCCTGAGGGTGTTGTAAGAATCAAATGACATTACTGTAAAATGCTTAGAACTCAAAAAGAGTAAGTATTATATTAATATTATTATCACCATCATCATCATTAGTATGGCTGAACTCTAGTTCTACTTCTAAAACTATGTGATTTTATATTTATGTATTTCAATACATCCAAATTTTTAAAAATTAATCATTAAAGAAGTAAGTTGTCACCTGAACTATTTTAAATATTCAGATGTTTGGCACTACATAAGAAAAATATACCCAAATAATTGATTTGGGGGTATGTGTTTTAATATTATTCTTTAACATTTTTAAAGACATTTTATTTCCATGGAACCATAGTAATTAAGAGAAACCAATGTAATAATATACCAATGCACAATGTTGTGGGTTTTTTTAATATATGTTCAGTGAAATGTATCAATAACTATACACACTTACCTATATCCTTATCCACACACATACACACACACACATATATACACACATATACACACATCACAGAATATATTCATGTTGGAATATAGCAATATGATTTATAGGCTCTTATTTTGAAAAAGGAAACCTTACATAATTACATTTTTAGGAGCAACTAATACACAAAATAGTAACAATTACAAAAATTAGAATGAGGCCTAATATAAGGGCTAAGATTCTAATTTCATCACTCATGACAAAGAACTTTGTATGCATGATAAGTCAACCATAATCTATGAAGCTATTCCCCTTTCTTCCCAATAACTACTTTCCATGTTAGTTATACTCCCTCAGGACTTTGTTTAAAAATAATAAGATTTCATAATTAATAACATTTTGCTGTTCAGTCATTCAGTCATGTCTGACTCTTCATGACCGTGTCTGTCAGTTGTTCATGGGGTTTTCTTGGCAAAGATATTGAAGTAGTTTGCCATTTCCTTCTCCAGTTTTATGCAGACGAGGGCTAAGTGACTTGCCCAGGGTCACACAGCTGGTGTCTGAGGTCATGTTGGTAATCCAGTCTTTCTGACTCCAGGCCCAGTGCACTATCCACTGCACTGCCTGGCTGCCCTAAGAACATTTATTGTTGCTGCTCATTTCAGTTATGTCTGACTCTTCATGACCCCATTTGGGGTTTTCATGGCAAAAATAGTAGAATGGCTTGTCATTTTCATCTACAATTCATTTTACAGATGAGAAAACTAAGAGAAACAAAGTGAAGTAACTTGCCCAGGGTCACAGAGCTAGTAGGTATATGAGGACAAATTTGAATTCAGATCTTCCTAATTCCAGGTCTGGCACTGTATTTACTGTGCCACTCATTTCCCTTAATAATGTTTAGTTCTAATCAAATACATTTGTTTTAAGAGAACACAGGATTACAATAAATTATTTTAAGATAATTAGACATTAGAAGGGATCTAGTGTGGCATAGAGATTGCTTATTGAACCAGGTGGTTATTTCTTCCAAAAAATCTTACCTCCTGCATACATAACAGCAAGCATAATGGATGATATCCAGGCTATCTCACTGTAGGTACTGTGGAATATCTCCTGAATTTCCTTGAAGAACACTGTGATGGCTTTGGGAAATGCATAGGAAAATCCGATGGAAATGAAAGAGCCAAGGACCACAACCCAGCCCCATCCTCCATCTGGGGGTGGATACTGAGGTGGACCACTTGCTGCTGGTGGCATGTTGGCGTCCTTTTCTGTGATTCAGATAGCTGGAAAACAATATCATCAACAATAAAAAATATCAGAAGCAATATCTTAACATTATCTTTCACAGCTCTTTTATTAGAATGATTAAAAGAATAGCATTACCTAATACTAACTATAATGTAGTTCAGTCTGAATACTTGACCTTTGTAATACATAAAAAATTCAATCACTAGAAATGATATACCACAAGCTTATTGAGTGTCATTTTTTAATGTGACACAGTTAATAAAATTTAAATTGTTTACTTTGCATTATGAATAAATACTTTATAAAAATTAAGAATTGATATCCAAATCAAAGCAGCACTTACAAGGCTAAGGTTCTCTTGACAAGTATACAAAACAAATGGAGTTATTCATTTTAAAGTATATTTTACTAATCTAATTTTTTTTATGTTTTGGAAAAGGCACAAAAGCAACATAAAGGAATACTGACAAGGAGTGGCTAGTGAGTAGAGCACTGGCCCTGGAGTCAGGAGGACCTGAGTTCAAATCCCACCTCAGACACTTAACACTTACTAGCCATGTGACCTTGGGCAAGGCACTTACCCCCAATTGCCCTGCCTTCCCCCCTCCAAAAAAAACCAAAACAAAACAAAAAAGAAATACTAATGAATTATACATTACTAAACACTTTCCAAAACTGAAATTCCTTATCATTTTAAATGAGAATAATCAACCATTTTCGATCAGACCTTCTAACAAGATCTATATTTTAGAAGTTTATGGTTTGATGAAATCAAGTAAATTTTAATATACTTTCAAATTTAGTGTTAGCTGCTCATTTTATAAATGATGGATAATTTACGTATAATGTAGTTGATTAAGCTACATATTATATAATGGATTGAATCCTTCAAGTCAAGGTTAAAATGGCTTTGTCATATGAGGTACTCAACCTCAGCTTTATTTGCTATGTGAATATCTTCAAAAAAACAATCTTCTGCAGGGGAGACACACAGAACCCTAAGATACTCCCAACAGGACATAGTTTGAATTTTATTTAGTATCACAAACATCTTAAAGCTTATCAGTGCTTCAGTGGGTGTGTGACTTCAAAAACAAACATTGTAAATAACAATTAATAAAACAAAATCGAGAAAGATGCATTTTCCTTGAATTACTTTGGTTTTTCAATATCAATATTGGTTCTATAGTACTATTCACCATTTTTTTTTTCAAACTAACTTACTTTAACTTGCAGATGCTGGTGGGTTCTCACACACTTTTTTTCTATCCCATTTATGGAGACTTCTCAATGGGAATGTATTACTTGTGGCAGGAAGAAAGAATGCTTTTAGCACAAGCTAATGCTTCAAATGCGTCAATGCCAATTTATTTTGTCAGAGTTTGTCTTTAGAGGCCTAACAGCAAAGCTAAACAAATAGCTATAATAATAGAAACAAGGGGACTTTTTGTTGCTGTTATACATCTAAATATGTCCAAGGTATTTGCAGTAATCTTCAAATCACCCTGAGGGATATGGGGTCAAATATTATTTTCCACATCAGAGTTTGCTTATTTGCCCAATGATGAAACATGAAAGTAGCTTCTTTAATAGCTCAACATAGAAACGTAAACATTATTCCTGCAAAAGCTTTTAAAGGAGCAGTACATCCACAAAGCATCATTACAGCAAATTATGATTATAATAGCAACTATGGTGATCTTTCTGAGTCATCATGCTTTTAAACAGGAAATTTAAAATCATTCAGTGTAAAGTATTTCAGTGATTTATGGAGAGTAAGCAATGATTATTATCCCCATTTTACAAACAGAGATATGGAGATTTTAAAAGAACTTAATTGTACTCATAAAAGTTTCAAGTACCTGAGAGAATGGAGAGATTATAAATATATGCTACTTGAATCCTTCAAGATGAAAGTGGTTAAATATTATTGACCAGTGACTCTTCAGAAATAATCTCTCTTCCCATCTTTGGAGACACCACTCCATTTTCTTCTCTTCCTACAAATGTACCTGCTCAGTCTCTTCCTCCTTAACTTGTTATTGACCTCTATCCACCCTCTTTAAGTGGAGGATTCACCAAGGTTCTCCCTCTGACCCTCTTTTCTTCCTTTAATATTCCCCACCATGAGAATCTCACTTATCATAAGTCTTCAAGTATACTTCCTAAGCAGAAGACTTTAATTTCAAGTCATGAGCTCAGAATCAGCACCACCAACTACCTAGTATAGATAGATAGATTGATAGATAGATAGATAGACAGACAGGTAGATGGATAGACAGACAGACAGACAGACAGACAGATAGATAGATCAATAGACAGATAGACAGGTAGGTGGATAGATAGATAGATAGATAGATAGATAGATAGATAGATAGATAGAT
>NW_027185715.1:4752556-4755737 GCF_028583685.1 Petaurus breviceps papuanus | reverse complement strand
GATAGATAGATAGATAGATAGATAGATAGATAGATAGATAGATAGATAGATAGATAGATATAGATATCCTTATTATCTTGGGAACACATTATTTCTCCAGCATCCCACATCCTTGGATTAATATATTTTTCATATGTTATATATTTTGAATGAAATGTAATCTCCTAAAAGGTGGATACTGTTTTTAGCAATGTCTTCACATCCTTAACATCTAATACAATGTTTTAGACATAGTGGAGGCTTAAATATATATATATATACATATATATATATGTATGTATGTATATATATATATATACACACACATATATATATTTTTAAATGCAATGAACCTATTTATGAAAATTATTTCTTTAGAACACACTACATAAGGAAAATAAGTGATAGTTCTAGTTTCTTTATAGTGTGTAAGAAGAAAGTTTTGTTTTGTTTTTTTTCAGGGTACTGGGTTTATTCTTCTTACTGACTATGATGAGTGTCATTCTTGATATCTTGCTTAAGAGGGGATATTAATAAATATTAAAACTGTAGGATCACAGTACATGTTTCCTTCATTCTACCCAACGAAAGAAAATGTCAGTCATTTCTAAATCATAAAAAAAAAAAATAAACCTAGATTGATTCAAAGTATATACTCTTGTTGTTTCAGACTCTCCAGGTGTGGAACAGAGACTTCGTGAATCCGTTAAAGGAGGGGGGCCAAATCTACCACCTGGCAGTAATCAACCAAAAAAAGAAAGCTGCAAGATACAAATCATTGTCTATATGTAGGAAATAGTTTGTACTATCAGTTCCAATCTAAGCAGTATTATCTTTATCATTAAAAAAAAATACCAAGCACCCATTATGCTTTGTACTTAGACAGTCACTGTAGAGAATGGGTCAAAAAGGCATAGAATAGAGGTTAATGCAGAAGTCAAAACTCACAAGATTTTCTGAGAGATTTAAACTGGGGCACACTGAAAAGGATAAGAAAACCCTAAGGGTTTTCTCTAACTGAAGAGGCAGGTGTCACAGTATTTTCTGCACATGAGAACTTCCCTTCAGGCTCCAGATGACTGGTGGCATCCTTTGTGCTTTCAAATATCTATGCAAGAAAGGAAGTAAGCATTTTACTTCTATGCCCACACTTTGCTAGCATGGTCATCAAAGAAGAACAGAGATAAACAAGGAAGAAAATGGAAATAGGTTGAGTTTTATTGCTACTCTGGAAAGAAAGCAATTATGTACCACAAGAAAAAGGGCAAAATGGGTAAAAGAAAGAAAATGCATTTCTATACTTCTAAGGAGAAGAAAGCCAACTATGAAAACTACAAAACATAAAAAACAAGTATTAACAAATGTCTCTGTAGCTCCACATTTTGGTGGTATTGTGAAGTTAGTTACTCATTATCCTCTACAGTTAAATGACTTACTTTTAAGATTTCTGCTTAATAAAATTGGAATAAAATTTATTAACCAAATTAGGTAAAAAAAATGCTAGCCTGGAATTCTCAGAAAACGAAATTTTTTCATATTTAAAGTGTAAATAGACACCTCTTTTTAGTCAAATGAGTCATTGGTATCTATCTTCCTACAAGTGAATGTTCATCAAGTTCATAATGTGCAAAAATTAAAATTAAAAAAAATTGTGAAATGCCTGTTTGTGGAAGTCTATTTGAAAGCCAAAGTTTATCCCTACCGAACACTGCAAAAAGTCGAAAGGAAGCTGTCTCTAGCAACAAGGTCAAAGGAAGAGTTGTAAGTAAAGACAAATCTTGTCTCTTGGTATCATGCACTGCAGATTCCAGTCAGTCACGATCTGTCTGGTAGGAATGCTTTTTGCCAAATGCATCATTAATATTCTGTGATCGCCAACAGCCAGAATCAACCATCAATACAACAGCATGGAAAGAAATATTGGGAAAAGATTTTTATAGCTCCCTCATGTTTATAAAGCCTCTATTTTTGCAGATGGTTGTTCCCTGAAAACTGAATGGAAAATTATTATGTTTTAAAGGCAAATTTGTTTGGCCTTTGCCTTCAATATGCAAAGTAGCCACCTGACTTAATGAGCAGTCAGTGGATTGAGAATGGAGTATGAATATGAAAAATACATCATTAATTTAGGAAGAAAAAATAAGAGAATGACAAGGGTATATGGTGACTATAGGTTAAGTCAGATAAAAAAATCCTCTCCTGTTTAGAAAATTCTTTTCTCTAAGTAGCTACTGCATTTGTAAGTATACATACTTCTGATTGCTTGAGGTTATAAACAGTTTTATATCTTTACAGAAATGTGCTAGTGAAAATTTAAAGGACATTTATGTGTTATATGAGTTTTTGTAGTGTGATCCATGAGTAAATAGTTATTTGAGGTTTAAACTCTTTACTCTGTAATTTTTTTCTGCAACCACAAAGAAAAAATGAACTGTCTTTTATTACTAATTCATGAATTTAAACTAAATTTTAGATTTTTTTTTATTTCTACAATAGTGAACATTTCAAAATACTACCATCTGGTTTATTTCTGACCATTACCCACAAAACAAGATAACATAACAAAAGAATTTTTAATCCAGGCTTTCAAAATATGTTATAAATATTAATCACACCAGCAATCTTGGTCAACATTGTTATTGTTTTTATTTTACAGATAGGAAACTAGGGCCATAGCAAGGTTAAGTGATTTATTTACGTTCACACAATGAATTAGTGAAGGCAATAGAAATAAACCCTATGAATTCAAATTCTGTGAGGTAGTAAAGTATGCCCTGGCATATTAAAGTAGACTTCACTCTTTGCCTTTTCCAGATAACTTTAAAGCTTTGCAGTGCTTTTAAACATTGAACTTAATTCTTTTATTTTGAACATTGTAAAGTCAGAACAAGGATTAAAAAGGAGAATAATGCTTTTTTTTTAATGTTAAAGTCTTAAAATATTTTATGTCCTTTTCTATACTCCTACATTATCATAGGATACACACACACACACACACACACACACACGCACACCCCTATATTGTTGTTTTAATCATTGTTATCAACTGATGCTTTGGAAAATTCATTTTCCAACTAAGATAGTTAATTGAAGGTTTCTGGTGCTTAATTAGCATTTACTGAATTATTTATTGCCTAGTTATTGAAATATAACAAACACAGTGTGTGTGTGTGTGTGTGTGTGTGTGTGTGTGTGTGTGTGT
>NW_027185715.1:4749456-4752546 GCF_028583685.1 Petaurus breviceps papuanus | reverse complement strand
GTGTGTGTGTGTGTGTGTGTGTGTGTGTGTGTGTGTGTGTGTAAAAGTAAAATGATAGAGAGAATAGAAGGTTGGACTCAAGAAGTCTTGGGTTCACTTCCTCCTTCTGACACCTATTTGCTGTTAGAACATGGGCAAATGTTAACAATTTAGAGCTCCAGGAAATTCTAAGATTTTGTTAAAGAAAAATTGCTAACCTGAGTGAGTAGAAGGAGTTTCTGATGGGGTTTAGGCTCTGGGAACTCCTGGAATTCTGAATTTTCCCACTTAATCTATTTTTTTTTTCACACTCAAATCTGATCAATTTGCCTAGCCTAGCCCTCCAGTGTCAGTTACCTAAAGATTGCCTCTGGCTGCTTCCCACCCTTGATCCCATCAAAATCCCATTCTCTTGATTCCAGGGAATCTGATCTTTAGTCTCCCCAGTCTCTTCAAGATCCTCCTTAGACCCCTCTTCTAGTCACCCCAGACTACTTGACCACCCTTAGATCCCTCCCACAGTCTTTCTGTATATAAAATCCATTTTAGCTCCATGAAGGTGCTCAGATTCAATCTAGCTCAGATTTAATCTAGTTGAGATTCAGTCTGGCCCACTTGTCAATACTTGTCAAGTGTCACAAATGCTTAAGTTCTTTAAGAGTTCACCCAATATTGAAAATCTTTAATAAACTTTGTTTTTCTTTGGCTGAAAGAAGGTTTCAGTCAAATTCATTCAGGCAGGACCCATTGTGTTGCTATTCTGGGGTCCTGAGCACCCCTAAATCCCAACATTTCCACAACTTACATTTCTTTCATTTATGATATCATATATGGGTCCAGATAGCAATTCGTGTTTGGGTGTGGTGGGTAGAGGTTGGGTTCAGGGGACATGAGGGATTAGGAACAGATAATCATTAAATATTATATTTTTGACCAAAGTCTGAATTAATCAAACAGTCTACATTGCCTTACTTAAAAAAAAAAAAAAGGCTTTTTCTGTGGCAGCAACCCCAGAGACCAGATAAGGTTGAAAGTGGGATTTCCCCTTATCTTAGGACATACTTCTTGTGGGAGGAGCCAAATAAACCCAACAGTTCCTTAGTCTCTGAGTAAATTCAGAGGATATCTCTTCCCCCAGACTGGGCTAACTTGGGAGCATTCTTTCTTCTATGAATATGACTCCGAACCTAAAATACTATCTTGAATAACAGGACCTTTTCTTATCTAAATATTTTGTGGGGCATGTAGTAGGTTATGGCATGTTAATGATGAAGAAAACACAGATGTTCTAGGTTGACACCTCGTCAACTCCTTGTGATCATAATGTTTACCCTGAATTGGGATAAGTCTCCTGATCTCTCTGTTTATCAGTCAGAAATTAACTTTTAACTCCTTGTACAAGTTCGCCAGCTTTAAGGGAATAAATTCTCTAACTGTATATTACTATTTGCTTATCTCCTTTAACTAAACTTTTAAAAGGTTGTCAAAACACAACTGAAAACTTGGAAAAAGTCTGTTGTGTTAAAGATCTTTCTTTTCATTATAGTTAGCATTTATTCCACAACACTGAGTTTATGTGCCCACTTTGTCCCACTCCCTAGTTGGATTGTTTTTGCCTAGTTCATAAGTAGGACCTGCCTGAGGGTTTAGGGGAGAACCTAAGACATGTGGTACTCTCCATCCTGATAGGTAGGGCTAGTCACCTTCAGCTTTGCTACGTTTAGATATAACTAAGTTATTTTATGTGAGCTAGGCCCCTAGAGCCATTATTAACAAGGTCTTTCCTCCTAGGCTCTATGAAAAGGAAAGTATATTTCTTTGGGGCATTGTATTCCTTCTTGGTTCTAAAGTCAAAGTCACCCACTGCATCCCAGGCCATTCAGTCATCTTGACTTTTGTCCTACCACTGGACTTTAATGACTGGAAAAGAGAATGAGGCTGAGGAACTCTTCCTCACTTAAATCCTATTCACTGGCAAGTCAAGACATCACCCTCATGATATCAATAGTCCTGTTCAAGCCAAGGCCCTTCCCAAAGCTCTTATGAGTAGGTGACCTCACAAGGAAATTGGTCATGCCCGGAGGAATAGGGGTCTGAGAATATTACAAGGGACCACCAAATTAAAGACACAGTGATCTGGTGTTAGGATATCTCTGGGGTCTAGCCCTGAACCCTCAAATCTCTAATAGGTAACTATCCTAGGATATTGATCAGGTCAGAGCAACTAGCTGGGCATGCTCCCCAAACGGCAGAATGTTGTAGTCCATGACAGTGGGTTGGGTTAGGTATGTTGGTACATGATGTAACACAATTTGTCTAAATTTCAGTCCCAGTTCAATGAGACCAGTTCAAGGATAAGGAAAAAGGAAGGCCTGACAGCTAAAGAACTTCCCAGTAAGAGAGTAGAGCAAATATCTCTAATTAGGAATACACAAGATGTGCTATGAAGAAAAGAAAATCTTTCAATATTATATGTTGAACAGGCAAAGAAAAAAGTTACAATGTAGCTTGCCCTTTAAAAACCGAGTATATTTCTTTAGGGAAAGAAATGGATCTTTAATTTTTATATATACACATACAATGTATATGTATGTAAATATGTATATGTGCACATGTGTGCATATGGGTATGTATATATGTATATACATATATAGATAGATAAAGACATAGCTATCTATATAAACATAGTTTTCATGGGGGAAAAATAAATGTAGTAGGGCAAATATATTTAAGCAATCTGAAAGGTCTAAGTGATAGGTTTTTATATTCTAACAAAAGAGAAATGGTACTGACCAGGGGTGTGACAGAGCCTAGATATTTGTGACATTCCGTTATTCAATTTTCATTGCATTTACTCCTCAGAGATCAGTCATCAGTATAAATTAGGGTTTGGCTTGTTGTTTTGTTGATTTCTAGACTTAAGTGCTAATAATGAAGATTAAAGTGTAGAGATAAATTAGATAGATAGACAGACTTATGTAGAGATCTATATATACTATATGTCAGACATCATGTTGAGTGGTTTAGGAATCATAAATAAATAGCCAGCCAGTCAGACAGACAAAGATAGATAGATAGATAGATAGATAGATAGATAGATAGATAGATAGA